>NC_142368.1:27999970-28299970 GCF_059441175.1 Urocampus carinirostris
CATATATATATATACATACATATACATATATATACATACATATATATACATACATATACATACATACATATATATACATACATATGTATACATATATATATATACTTAGGCCCGTTTTTCTAAACACTATCTTCGTATGACTATTTTTTTTGGCCAATTCATCCTGATAGTAGTTTATCTTATTTTGCTCTTTAAAATCTCACAATTTACCCTGGAGTGCCATGTTTAATCTTTCACAAAGTTGATCAATGACAATAAAGAATTTTCTAATTTGATTTAAAGGCTAAATATCACAATTTTGAATAGAAAAAGGACTATTAATCAATATTACCCCCAACATTTTGTTGTTTTCATAAACTACAGAAAATCGTAATATTTGGTAGCTCTAATTTTTGCTATTGATTGATCCATTCTGAACTTGATACAAGTGTAAAACATTTTTTTTAGTTTAATGTTTAGTTATCAAAATAAAAAAGCGATGGGAAAGCTGAGACTTCAGAAAGCACTTGTGATATTGTTTCCCCCATTGGCCACCTATATGTTAAAAAAGTACTGTTTTTCACATCTTTTTACCCCTTTTTTCTTGCTTATTATTTTTCTCTCTCTTTTTTTCTTTTTAAATTTTTTTGTTTTGATTGCCTTTTCTCAGACTGCTTTCACCACTACATCCAGTTTCCTGTGGGTGGGCACAGCTGGTCTGGTTTATGTATAAAGTTTGTATTTAGTAATTTCCTACAGACTATTAAAGATTCCTTGTAATTGGTACCTCTAAGTCAAAAAACAATAAAGACAAGAAGACCAAGAAAGTTATGATCTTTGATGTTTTATTCCAGCACAATTTTTTTGTGTTGTAAAATGGCTGTGTAACTAGGAATTCGAAAGGAGAAGTACAAAATGAGAAATTACACACAGTTCTACAATAATTTGTTTTGACTCCTTTTGAGTTTTTTTCTTCCTAAAACCACATCTAGGAAAACATCACTTTCTCTGCCCTTTTTAGAAACACAAATGAAAAAAAATGAAAAAAAATAAAAAAAGAACCAGTGAATGACTGATTAAAAAAAAATTCAAAAGCTAATTTCGACAGAACGTTTTTTTTTTCTACACAATTTCTGCCAACAGTGACCAAGAACGGGGGCCGCAACCACTAAAACGCAATGTGGCCAACGATGAATGCCTTCTAATATATTTCAAATTTAAGTATGACAAAAAAAGATGCAATAAGAACAAAAATGTTCTGTTTTTGCACTAGCATGGCCCCCGACCTTGCTGGCTCGATTTCAGCTTGGAACACTTTAGAACAGGGGTCTCCAACCTTTTTCAAACATCTAGCTACTTTTGCTACTTATTAGCACAAAGGGCACCCAGTTTGATTGCATTTCTCAAATGACAACTTAACTTGTGTACTACTTTCTATGTTATTACCAGGTTAATTATTAAAGGAAGGAAAAAAGAAAGAGAAACAGAGGGAAAGAAAGAAAGAGTGTAAGAAGATAAAAATAGTGAAAACAGAGCAGGAAAGAGAGTGAAAAAAATAGTAAGATAAAAGGAAAAATGTAAAAGAGAGAGAACGTGAGAAGGAAAGGGAGAACGAGACTGTAAGAGAAGGAAAAGGAAAAAGAAAGTGAGAAGAGAGAGTGAAGAAGAAGAAAAGAGAAAGAAAGAAGGCAAAGGCAGAGAAGTAGGGCTAAATTGACTCAGTCAACTACTAAAAATCTTTTTTACTCGAAAATCCCAATGACCCAGAACCGGTGAGCTATTTTCAGAACAGCTCTGCGGGCACCTTAACTGTCTTTTAAGGGGAACCACGTTGGAGACCCCTGATTCAAAACTATTTGTCCTGGCATTTCTTCCCTTGGGAAAACATTATCACTGGCGATTTTATTAGGTAGGGTTTCCCCAAAAATGTGTCGGTGTCGATTTTATTGGAGTTTTCTATTGTCAAAATGGTAATAATGCTTTGTGAAAAGAAAAAAAATCTGATAAAGGCCCTATTTGCTTGGCGGTGGTGGAAAGAGTAAGCAAATAACCGACTGTGTCTCGCCAACCAGGATAATAGATAAATCGTTTGCAGAAAAGAAATCGGCATCCTCAGGAATCCAGCTTCTAAACCAGGGGAATCAAAGTCATTTTAGAACAGGGGTCGGGCTACATGGTAGAAAAGAAAGTCTTATAGGGGGCATACTAGTAGATTAATGAGAGAAAAAAAGAAAGGGAGAGAGAAGAAGAGAAAGAGAAAACTCAAGAGAACAAGAGAAAGAAAGCAAGAAAGAAAAAAAGAAAGAAAGAAAAAGTGAGAATGAGAAACAACAACAGATAGAGGGAACGAGAGAACAAAAGATAACAAAAGAAAAAATAAATTAGAGTACAAGAGCGAGAGGGAGAAAGAAAGGGAGAAAGAAAGATAGTTAGAACAAGAGAGAAAACAAGCGACAGAGAGAACAAGAGAGAGACAGAGGAAAGACACAAGAGAGATAGAGTAAAAAAGAAAGAAAAGGAGCACTAGAGAGATAGTGAAATAGAGAGAAAAAAGAGCGAAAGAGGGAGAAAAACCGAGAAAATGAGAGATGGAGTGATAAAGAGAAAAAGCAAAAAAAGGAGTTTAAAAAGAGAGAAAGAGAGATAGAGAGAGAGAATCAGAGATATAGAGAAGAAAAAGAGAGAAATATAGAAAGAGAGTCAGAAAGATAGAAAGAGTAAAAAGGAGAGAGGAAGAAAAAGAAAGAAAGTAATATACCCCCAGTTGCCTTGTGAGGGGTTCCTGGCTTTGTCAACATCAAGTGGACTTACAGTTTGGAAAATACTGTAATCTTCATACAAAATGAACTAAATTTGAGGCTGGACTTGACAACATTTTGGGAAACCCTGTCCTAAACTTTCAGAAAAAAAAGAAAAAAGAAAAAAGAAAAAAAAGACACAAAATGGATGAAACATGTTCGGGGATGACACGTTGCTCGAGTAATGTTGCCAATAAGCATAAAACCATAACATTGTACCGATCAAACGTAAACGTAAAAATGATGCTTCATCAGAGAACCAAAATAAAAGGAAATAAAAATAAAATCTGAATTATTCACAGACAGTTAACGGACATTGCTTTTTTTGGAGGTTCGTTATGTACAAATGATTTTCTGTGTCATTGAAATGAAATCTCCACTTTCTGACGTCATACACTAAGTAACACAACACATTAAGCACATTAATCAAAGTGGGGGGAGTTAATTCACTAAAAAAAAAGTGAATGGAAGTAGGGTTATTTGCACCTTTTCTTCTTAAAGCCAAAGTGAACGGTCGTTTTTCTTTTTCTTTTTTTTTTTTGGGGAAGCCGTGGATAGCATTCAACACAATCACCGTACTTATTCATATATAACATACACTCCTTTTGATAAAAATTCGGTTTATAATTTTGTTTCACTTTTCTGGATCCCTTGAAAAATATTGCTGATTAAAATCGCCAAAAAATTGGATGTAATGGGAATTAAACCCAGGTTGCGGCATTGAAAGCCACGACCCGCCATCTGTGATATAAATGACACGTAAAAAGGCATTCAATTTGATATCTCATATATTTTTATTCAGAGTACCAAAGACAAATGTTGATTTCGTTTAGAACTTCACATGTCACAAGGATATAGATGACGACATAAGCCTAGCCCAAGACTTAACTTAAGAAAGATGGTAGGAATTTCAAGCATTTTACCTAAAATTCAACCACTTTTCAAAGCTGGAAAACACAACATTAAAATTCAAGCAGTTTCAAGGATTTCAGGCACCTGTATGAACTCTGACAGAAAAAGAAAGAAAAGAGAAGGGAAAAAGCCAGAAAAGATTTTAAAAAAAAGGAAAACATGAAGGAAAGAGAGAAAAAGAAAGAAAAGTAAATGAAAAGGAACATAAACACAAGGTGAAAAAAGGCATGAGTCAAAGAGAAAACAAACACAAAAATAGGACAGTTTTGGAATTTTCAGGCTAAAGCAAGAGTACTTAATAAATGCACGTTTATCTTTTTTTATTGTTTACATCAATATATTTTTAATGACTGAAGGAGGAGGCGCTAAATAATACACACTGTCCCTCTAATGTCCTTCGATGTCCAATTTCTGATCAGACACACCAAAAAGTTATTTCTCTCATATTGCTTTCTGCTTTTATACCTCTTTTTTTTGTTTTCTCCATTCAATAACATTCGCCTCTGGTACGGTTAATGAGAACAGTGTAAAAATACATAAGTATAATAATAAGTTTGATTCAAATTGCATCCAATCTTTTTGCGATTGTGGTCAGCGATATTTTTAAACTGATCAATTTGCACGAATGTTGAGTTATTTTTTAGGTTAAATAAGTGTGTGTTATACACGAATAAATATGGTATGTTCCCTTGTGTTTGTGGACAACATAAATATGTAATTATAAAGAAAAAAAGAGGGCGCGGGGGGGATTAGTCTAACCCCTTTCAGCGCCTTTAGTTGAGATGACAGACACACGTGAAGATGCACAGACTAAAACAGGGGTCGGGAACCTTTTTGCCTCGAAGAGCCATAAAAGCAAAAATATTTAGATTTTTTTTTTTCCTAGGTGGTGGAGAAAGCCTCTCCATATATTTTAAGACAAAAAATTAACAAAACTGCCAAATCCACTTTGCAGACAAGAGCTAATTCTTAAGAACATTTTTTTCACTGTGTGAGTTTCATATTTGGGCTGGGCACCCGTATGATGTGGCAGGGGTAAACCAGTGAAAGCTGTCGGGCCCTGCTGTTGAACAAAAGAGTGTGTTGTGTCACCCTGACCCGAGTTTAATATACTGTATAAAACAATAATAATAATAATGCCAGAGCCCGTGTCCCATAGCAATATAAATATACCAATTAAAATTGGTGTTGAGACTCATTAATGTCTTAAATATTGGCTTCAAAACAAGAGTTATTTTGTAAAAATGTCACAAAATTCGTCATACAAGGATACCAAAGCATTTACCTTCAGTGCAGACGGTGCTGGGTGAGGAGAAGGAATGCGTGCGCCCTGTGTAAAATTTATCCCATTCCTACCCAATTGAATTGCTCTAGGTCAGGGGTGTCAAACTCATTTTAGCATAGAGCCACATAGCAGAAAAAAGAACTCACAGAGGTCGGAGGAGTACATTAAAGAGAAAGAAAGAAAAACAACAAAACAGAGAAAAAAGGTTAGACAATAAAGAGAGACAAAAAGAGAGAAAGTAAAAAAAAAAGAGAAAGAAAGACAGAAAGAAAGTGAGGGAGAGAAAGAGACAGCGAAAAGAATAAAGGGAGAAAGAAAGACAAACAAACGAGAAAGAGGAGAGAAAAATAAAGAAATACAAAGAGATACATAGAGAAGAAAAAAATAAAAAGAAAGGAAAAGAGGGGAAAAAAGACATATAGAAGGAGAAAGAGATAAGAGAAAGAGAAAAGAAGAAGAAAAACAGAGAGAGAGAGAGAAAGAAGGAGTGAAAAAAAGAGAAGGGAGAGAAATGGAGAGAGAAAAAGAGAGTGTGAAAGGCAGGTGACAAAAAATGAAAAAGGGAAAAAAAAGACAGGGGTAGAGAGAAAGAGACAAAAGAAAGAGAAAAGAGAGAATAAAAAGAGAAAAAAGAGTGGGAGGAAGAGAGAGAGTGACAAAGAGAGAGAGAGAAAGAGAGTGACAGACAGTGAGACAGAGGGAGAAAAAAATACAGACACATTTGCTTGGGGCCTCGTCTCACAAGCAAGATTAAATTTGTCGATGGGCCTAAAGTGGCCCGCGGACTGCATAATTGGCACCTGTGCTTTAATAGAGCTTCTGGGTATTTAAAGTTTCTTATGTGGCTTTTCATCATAAAGTGTCTCAACAATGAACATAGATTGCTTAGTGAGTTTCCATATACAGGATTATTTAGCGATTCACAGCCAAAAGAGGGTCTGTAAGTGTGACACCTTGAACTTAAACTGAAGTTAAAATTGTGTCCTATAAATACTGGATGGAACCTTGCAAGAATTTAGTATCATCTGGGCTTTGCACGAGCCACGATTGGCTCCGCGTGTATCAATTCAGTAAATAAATAAGCTCAATTCATTTTATCACCTGGCCAGACTTACTCATGAACCATATACAGGATTCGTACACTGTTTTAATGGTCAAATTCAAGCACTTTCAAGGCCATTTTTTCAGTCCCCACAAAAAAAGGAAATCCAGCGCTGATGACCAAAATTAAGTCGCTGTCTTGCTGATAGCTATTTTGTACTGTTATCATATATAATCTACTGATCTTTTTGTGTCAATGAGCTGCTAGAAACTGACATATATTCAGCCATTCTTCTTCAACAATCCACACAAGTACTGTATATATAAAAAGCTGAAAAATGAGCCAAATTTGGACTCATTTTGAATATAATAATATATTGATAGCGCCGAAGCAGAGTGTATTCAAACTTTCAATCTTCGAGACAGCTGATCTTGTTCTTTTTATTTTATTTTATTTTATTTATATTGTTTGCGTGTTTTTTTTAGAGGATCCATGTCTTAATTTTATATATATATGTATATATATTTTTGCATTGTATCATTAAAGCACTGAAGGGTTTATATTTTTATTTTATTGTTTTGCATTTTCATGGATTTTGTGTTGTTTGACATTAAATCTGTTCATTGTGTAAATAACTAAAATTGTTTTGTACTTTACAATTTTTTGTAGATCTGTGAAAATCGTATTTTTTATTTTAAGTGGTTTTCTGTTGCGAATATTACTAATTACAAAAAAAATCTGATTTTCTAAATAGAGCTGTTCTCTTGGGTGCGAGCAGTAAGGGGTGGTGACGCCTCACATGACAACACCATAATGACCAGCCAGCAGAGCAGGAGTGTTGGCGTCCTTCTCACACACTTGTTTGAATTTTTCTTTATTTATTGCGTGGTCTAGAGTCAGACTGCCAAGAAACACGGTAATGGCAACAATTTCATACATTTTCAAGCACTTCACCCAGAATTAAAGCATTTTCATGACCTTGAAAACACATAAACATTCAAGCATTTTCAAAGATTTCAAGCACCCGTACAGTCCCTGCATGTTCCCGACCCCTGGGCTAAAAAAAGAGAGAAAAAAACACGTACATAGTAGGCATCTACCTTTCAGGAACTCATCCTAGGAGGAGCAGTTTGGATCTTTAGTGCAATGTGGGCTGAAGGGATTGCAGAGAGTCTACACGGCTTTTTGCGGACGTCCTCCGGGTAGAAAGGTAGGACCGGATGCTTCTACTCTCACAGTATCAACAGACGCGCTCCATGAAACTACAGCGCTCCTTTTTTTGTCCTGAGTCTCTTGAATAAGTGACTGTGTGAGTGGGCGGGCTTATGTTTAAACATCAACATGAGAGCTGAGATGTGAGAGATCATGTCTGTCTACATGTCTTTTATAGATTTTGTAAGTACGTGTGTGTTGTGTTTTAACCCCTACGGTTCTATAGTCCGGCTGGCGCTTTTTCCTTTGCTGGCCTGGCTGGCCGTACTCAAAACATACCGCAGTAGAGATGGCTCAAGAGGCTGTACCACATGTAGCCAGAGACGAACGCCAAAGATTGGACGGCGCAAAGCCACACGGGGTCCAGGGTCATTTTCCGAGAGATCGCCTCCTTATGGCCATCCAGAGGTGGAAACGAACCTGCAAAGGAAGAGAGAGAGGGTTACGGGGTTCATACACCTTTTATTTTGGTCTCGTCCTGATGCACCTGTTGGGGGCGATAACGCTTCACATGACAACAACATATAAGTTAATGCCGGCTGCTGTTAATTACGAGGGAAGAGAAAATGCAATGGCAAAGCGTAGCCATCAGAGCAGGCATGTCAGCGCGATTTTCAGAGCTGCAACAACCTATCGCTAGAATCGATTAAAATAATTTATTAAAAGCGTTGGCAATCATCAATTTGTTGTATAACGTGGTTTATGAGCCACTAAGTACGTTGAGTCAATGCAAATAAGAGTGCACACAATTTCGTTGTAAAGAGTTGAAGTACCACTTTCATCATGAAACCAAGTTAACAATTTTCAAGGGAACAGAGTGCTGCAAGTACAGAAAAAAAACAATTCTGAAAAAAGGTAATAAAGTCAAAAAAAAAACAAAACAATGATATGTTTAACTTTACACAATATATATGGTTGGTTGGATCCCTTAACCACAAGAGTTGCATGGGCACCATTTACTGTGTCACCCATCGCTCTCTAGGCCATGTTTATTTGCAGGTGTATAGCATACCGGACTGTCTCAGAAAATTAGAATATTGTGATAAAGTTCTTTATTTTCTGTAATGCAATTAAAAAAACAAAAATGTCATACATTCTGGATTCATTACACATCAACTGAACTATTTCAAGCCTTTTATTATTTTAATATTGCTGAATTTGGCTTACAGCTTAAGAAAACTCAAAAATCCTATCTCAAAATATTAGAATACTTCCTCAGACCAAGTAAAAAAATAATTTTATAACAGCAAAACTAAATCAAACATTTGAAAATGTCCATTGATGCACTCAGTACTTGGTTGGGAATCCTTTTGCACGGATTACTGCATCAATCCGGCGTGGCATGGAGGCAATCAGCCTGTGGCATTGCTGAGGTGTTATTGATGCCCAGGATGCTTCGATAGCGGCCTTCAGCTCATTTGCATTTGTAGGTCTGGTGTCTTTCATCTTCTTCTTAACTATACCCCACAAATTCTCAATGGGGTTCAGGTCAGGGGAATTAGCAGGCCAATCAAGGACAGTGATGCCATGGTCAGTGCACCAGTTACTGGTGGTTTTGGCACTGTGGGCAGTTGCCAGATCATGCTGGAAAATGAAATCCTCATCTCCATAGAGCTTTTCAGCAGATGGAAGCATGTAGTGCTCTAAAATCTCTTGGTACACAGTTGCATTTACTCTGGACTTGATGAAACACAGTGGACCAACACCAGCAGCTGACATGGCTCCCCAAACCATTGCTGACTGTGGGAACTTCACACTGGATTTCAAGCAACTTGGATTTTGCTCCTCTCCAGCCTTTCTCCAGACTCTGGCGCCTTGACTTCCAAATGAAATGCAAAACTTGCTTTCGTCTGAAAAGAGGACTTTGGACCACTCTGCAACTGTCCAGTGCTTCTTCTCCATAGCCCAAGTCAGACGCTTCTTCCGTTGTCTTGAGTTCAGAAATGGCTTGACCATGGGAATACGGCTATTGTAGCCCATTTCCCGGACACGTCTGTGAACTGTGGCTTTTGATACCTGGACTCCAGCTTCAGCCCACTGTCTTTGAAGCTCCCCCAAATTCTGGAAGCGGCTCTTCTTCACAATTTTGTTAAGGCTGCGGTCATCTCTCTTGGTTGTGCAGCGTTTCCGGCCACATTTTTCCCTTCCAACAGACTTTTTGTGGATATGCTTTGAAACTGCACTCTGTGAACAGCCTGCTCTTTGAGAAATTTCTTTTTAGGTCTTACCCTCCTGATGGAGGGTATCAATGATGGTCCTCTGGACAGCAGACAGATCAGCAGTCTTCCCCATACTTGTGATTTAGTTTACTGAACCAAGCTGAGGGTTTTTAAGGCTCAGGAAACCCTCGCAAGGTGTTTCGAGTTAATTAGATGATTCAGGTGATTAGTTGAATAGCCTACTTGTATACTTTTTCATGATATTCTAATATTTTGAGATAGGATTTTTGAGTTTTCTTAAGCTGTAAGCCAAATTCAGCAATATTCAAATAATAAAAGGCTTGAAGTAGTTCAGTTGATGTGTAATGAATCCAGAATGTATGACATTTTTGTTTTTTTAATTGCATTACAGAAAATAAAGAACTTTATCACAATATTCTAATTTTCTGAGACAGTCCAGTATACTTATATGTATTTTTGATTATTGTTGAATTGACAAAAACTTTGATTTTTTGGGGTTTTATATTATCAAATATTCTGTTGTTTTCTTACACCATTTTCCTATCTGTCAGAAACTTCAATAATTAAATAGAGAGGAAGAAATTAAACAGGTCTTTAAGGAATCTGATAAATCGATTCATTGAAAAAATAAACCACGGATTCATCAATTATGAAAGTAATCGTTAGTTGCAGCCCTAGTCATTTTTTAAAAGGACTTGTTTGATTTTTCTATATGTGCTCTTTAAAAGAGCCAAAGGTTCTTGACCCCTTACCTAAACTAATCCCTGATCCCAACCTGACTTACCTGTGTTGTAGAAATGGGCCAGTAGGTCCTCTTTCTCTACAAACCTCTGATACAACCAATCCGTCAGGGCTTGCTCCTCTACTGGAACCTCCTTAATTGGATACATCCTAAGAAAGAAAAAAACACATCAAAGATACCCGTGAACAGATCTGTCATAGAAAATGCGTGTCAGCAACAGCAGAGTTCATTTAAAACTAGTCCATAAAAGGCTTTTGGTGTTTTTGAATGGGATCTATCCACATGGGGGCCTCCAAGAGCTGTGCTGACACATCCCCTGGTCACCTTCAAATGGAGGTTATGTGCTTTTCCCTCCTCACTCAGCTTCACTTTAATATTCCTAAACGTATAACATCCACCGTAAAAGGACATTTGTGAGGAGGAAGGCAACTGGTGATGCGGTATTGATCCTTAATAATATGTATTGATTGGTTAAAGCGTGGCGGCGCAGTGGTTAGCGCATGTGCGGCACAGTTCATGTCTTGGGAACCTCCTGCTTGACTTCCTGTGCGGAGTTTGTATGTTCTCCCCGTGCTTGCGTGGGTTTCCTCCGGGCACTCCGGTTTCCTCCCACATTCCAAAAAAACATGCATTTCAGGTGAATTGGCCGGTCCAAATTGTCCCTAGGTGTGAATGAGCGAGTGAGTTGTCTGTCCCTGTGTGCCCTGCGATTGGCTGGCAACCAGTTCGGGGTGTCCCCTGCCCACTGCCCGATGATTGCTGGGATGGGCTCCAGCACCCACGCGACCCTTCAGAGGATAAGCGGTGTAGCTAATGAGATGAGATAATGAGATGGTTAAAGCCTTTATTCTCCGGGAACAAGTCTGTATATTGAAAGGAAAAAGATGAGTATGTTGAGTATTTTTGTCTGTGTCGATACAAAATCTTAAGATATAAAAAATTCAGCGAAAAAAACAACAGTGATTTGAATACTATGCAAAAATACCTGAACTACTATACCAACTGAATATTTTGTAAAAAAAAATCATAGGTCGAGTAATTTGTATTTTATATAGTGGAATACCTATCTAAGGTCACCACCATGTTTGTCTAGCATCGTGCTGCTGTGCTCTTTGGCACAGCTCCAGTGTGTAATATTTGATGACTAAATGGCACTGCCTTCTCTAATGCTAACGAAAAACCAGTGCCAGGAGCACAGATCGCATATTGATAATAATATAGATCAAAAATAAATGTTTCAAATCTCTCTCTCTCTCTCACACACACACACGCACGCGCACACACATGCACACACATGCACACACACACAAAAAGTATTTGAACACCCTGCTATTTTGCTATTTCTACCACTTAGAAATCATGGGGTGGGGTCTGAAATTTGCATCGTAAGTGCATGTCCACTGAGAGAGAGAAAAAAATCACATTGCATGATTTTAAGGGGTGAATAAATTTATTTGTGTGATATAGCTGCAAATAAGCATTTGAAAACCTGAGAAAATTAATGTTAATATTTGGTACAGTAGCCTTTGTTTACAATTACCCATCTTCAATGCTCTGACTGAGGGAAGGAGGTTGTGCCCCCAAATCTCACAATACACTGCCCCAGTCATCCTCTCTTTCATGCAGTGCACTCGTCCTGACCCATGTGCAGAAAAACACCCCCAAAGCATAATACTACCACCCCCATACTTCACAGTAGGGGTTATGTTCTTCGGATTGTACTCTTCATTCTTCTTCCTTTAAACACGCTTAGTTGAATTATGACCAAAAACTTATATTTTCGATGACTTCTCTGTATCATCCAAATGGTCGTATGCAAATTAAAACGGGCCTTGACATGTGCTGGTTTAAGCAGGGGAACCTTTCGTGCCATGCATGATTTCAAATGATGACGTCTTAGTGTATTACCTACAGTAACCTTGGAAACGGTCGTCCCAGCTCTTTTCAGGTCATTGACCAACTTCTGTCGCGTAGTTCCGGGCTGATTCCTCACCATTCTTAAAATCATTGAGACCCCACGAGGTGATATCTTGCATGGGGCTCCACTCCGATTGAGATTGACCGTCATGTCTAGCTTCTTCCATTTTATAACGATCGCTCCAACAGTGGACCTTTTTTCGCCAAGCTGCATGGCAATTGCTCCGTAGCCCTTTCCAGCCTTGTGGAGGTGTACAATTTTGTCCCTGGTGCCTTTGGACAGCTCTTTGGTCTTCGCCATAATACAAGTTAAAGTCTTACTGATTGTATGGGATGGACAGGTGTCTTTATGCAGCTAATGATCTCAAACGGGTGCATCTGATTCAGGATGATAAATAGACTGCAGGTGGACTTCTAATGTGGGGACTAAGAGGTCTTTCAGGGTCAGAATTCTACATGATACACAGGTGTTCAAATACTTATTTACAGCTTTATCAAACAAATAAACTTAAAAAAATAATGTAAAGAGATTTTTGGATTTTTCTTTTTAGTTTATCCCTCTCACAGTTGACATGCACCAACGATTTCAGACCCCTCCATGATTTCTAAGAGGGGGAAATAACAGGGTGTTTAAAAACTCATTTTCTTCAATTTTATTTTTCTTCCTTGAAGTCATGTCATGTTTATTCTTTTTCCTTTTCTTTTCTTCTCTTAATTTTGTTTCCGTTTTTTTCTTTCTTGGGTTCAGTTTTTCATCATCTTTCTTTTTTCTTTCATTTTCTATTTAATTCTTTTGTCTTTATGTTTTCCATTTTCCATCCTTGTCCTTCCTTTTCCCTTTTCGCCTGTTTTATTAATTTTCCATTTTTTTCTTTACCCTATTTTGTTCAAATTTGTCTCTTTTTGTTCTTATATTTTTATTTTCTTTTGTCTCTTTTATCCATGACAGGCATGACAAAATACAGTGGAACCTCGGTTCTCGACCATAATTCCGTTCCATTTCTTTGTACGAAAACCGATTTGTACGATCACCGGAGTCCTTTTTTCCCATTAAAAGTAATGTAAAACTGTTTTAATCCGTTCCAACACCCTAAATGTTTACCACGAAAGTAAACATGAAGCTAACCCAGGCTAATCGTACGTTCGCATTAGCGTAATCTTCCGTACGAAAGATTACGCTAACATGAACGTGTAAAAAAAAAAAAATCAGGTCGTTTACACGTCTTTTAGCACCCGGGTCTCCACAACAAGTGGTGAGCAGTTAAAGGATAAAGAAAATAATTATGAGTAGGATTTCTTACCTTGGCGGTTGTCTGCAGAAGCCATGCTGTATTCCTGAAAGAAGGGAAACTCGCACACCTTCTTCATATTTTGCTATTATTTCTTTCTTAAATGCAATATTTGTAGGCACTACTCCTCTTTTTGCACCTGTAGCAACTTTGCTGCTTGCACCAACCTTCTTCCGAGGCATAATTAGGAGTTAAAACACTCCCTTCACCGCTTTTGAAAAAGGAAAGCAGAGAAGGAGTGCGCGTTGCCGTGACAACAGTTCTTCACGAGGGGTGGGGACAATCTACACTCGTACGCCGCTCAGCATCGCCCCAAGCGTACCGGCGTTCGAACTCCGATGTTTTGAACGAAAAGCGAAGCAAGAATTTCTCGAAATCTTTGGTCGAGAACCGATTTGTTCGAACTCAGAGGCGTTCGAAAACCGAGGTTCCAATGTATAGGAAAAAGAGTGAATTTCATTTGATTTGAGTCTCACTAGTCGGTATTTGTCCTTGTGCTTTTAAGCACTTGTTTTTGTTTCACTAGACCAGTGTCTTGCATGGCTGCTTCTGGCTAAGGGAAAGGGTAAGTAAGAAGCACATTGTAAAGCTATTCGGGAGGTTTTTAGTGACTTGAGAAATGCTATATAAATGCAAAAAGGTAGAGAGAAAGAGATAGAAAAAGAGACAGTGAAAAACAGTATTATAGCTCCAGTTGCTTTGCGTGTGGTGCCTGTCTTTGTCAACATCAAGTGGTCATATTTTAAACTGCAGCTGATTTTTCTCTTGCACTTCCCTGGGTGTTGTCCCGTGGACTAAATTAAAAACTTTGATGAGCCTAATTTGGTCCATGGGCCGCATGTTTGACACCTGTGCACTGCAAAATACAGCCACATCTAGTGGTCGACTATTACACACTTTCCCTTTAACTAAGCCTGCCATCATTTGGAAGATTTCCCCATTGACTGTCTTATTTCTTCCCCTGTTTCTTATTGCGGTTGAGGTTCCAGGAGGTGCTTTGGACGAGGGACTGCAGGAAACAGCTGAGCGGATGACTAACACCCAATTTAAGACGCATTTAGGCTGCACAATTTGAGCTTTATGGCTGAAAAATGGCCTGGGGGTTTATACACCTTTTTCATGACCAAATTCAAACACCTTTAAAGGAATTTCAAAGCAAATTTTCCATTATTTCTGGTACCACTAAAAGAAAAATCCAACGCAGATCAAAAGAACGAGACCCTAAACCTTAGTTTCAAACCTCAACTCGAACCCAAACCTTCCTAGCTCTAAACTTATTTTGGAACCCTACATTCAGTTTAAATCATGGAGCTCAAACCCTAGTTCCTAGCCCAAACCCCGGTTCAAATCAAAACTGTAGCGCTAAACCTATTTTGTTTAGAACCTTAACATGGAGCTTAAACGCTAGATCCTAACCCTGTTTGAAACTGTAACCCTAGCTCTAAACCTATTCTTAAACCCAACATTCAGTTTAGAACCCTAACATCGTCATACCCTTAACCCTACACCTAACTCTAGCTGTAACCCTAGCACCAACCCTATTTCAGAACCATACATTCAGTTTAATCCACAAATAAGAAGCCTAAACCTTAGTTTCTAAATTTTGGAACCATAAATAAGTTTAAAACCCTTATTTGAAGACCAAACCTTAGCTCTTCACCTTAGCCCAACATGTAACCTATGGAACATGGCAACGATTTCATTAACAAGCACTTCACCTGAAATTTAAGCACTTTTCATGCACTCGTATGAAAGACGTTATGATATGAACTGACCAATCGGAATCGGAGATCTCAAATCAAGGGTTGCTAGCCAGTTGGCTTAAATCATGGCTGTCTAAACAGTTGTTTCATGTTGGTGGAAGTACGTTTGTGACCCCCCCCAAAAAATCTAACAACAAAAATGCAGTTTATTATATGTTAACACACAAAAGGTACAGAGTAGAATGTCAAGAACATTAAGATAACTCTTTTGTACTTTTTGAAAAAAAGAAAAAGGGCTCAAGCCAAAGACTTCCCTTAACCTTTGCCCTAGCAAAGCGGGCCTGTGGTCACCACATTTATGAGCCCTGCCTTAAAGAAATAAAGTTGTACAATTTCTCTGGAGCTTTGTCATTGTGACCAGATTTATCGAAGGTGATGAGTGGAGCTGAAGTTAATGAGTATCTACGCTTGGGCTTGTTATCAGTGCACAGGTCATGAGTAAAGAACCCTAACATCATTGTTACAGGTGGTCATGAACTTTAAGCTCCTGAGTTGATAGATGAGCTATCCGTTGGAAGGTAGGAGGTCAAGGTTGATATTTTACTCATTTACAGGATAGGCAAAATTAAAATTTGACTAATAACTCAAAACAGCTTTCACGTTTTTGGCGATCTTCCTTACGTTGCATTTTATTTATACACTCACTATTCACTGAACATGTTATCCCAGATTTTGAAAACATAGAAGAAAATGTATGTTGTAAAAATCTGACTCACTGATAAATTGATGACTGAAAAACCTCCAACTTTATTCCCCACTCTGCTGTCAATGTTTACAAAGTAATAAACGACAACAAGCCAAACTCCACATTACCCATGGCTATAATGAACATGTTTGAAAATAAATAGTACTGGATCACAAGTCATTAAACCATGAACACTTTTTCTAGTTTATAATTTACAAGCATTTTTGAAGGAGCGTTGCTACTTCGTGGTTCTACTTTCGCGGGTTCAGAGCTTCGCAGGTCTAAAAAATAATAATAATAATAGAAGAAAAGAAAAAAAAGTTTTTTAAGCATTTTTGAAAGGGCTATATTATTAACTGTCAAGAAACGGAACGGAGATTTTCACTTTTCGCGGGTGGTTTTGGTCCCCATTAACCGGGTCTAAAAAAAAAAAAAATAATAAAAAATTAAAATACATTTTTAAAAAAAATTGTTTTTTTTTTTTTTGGAAGGGGCGCCGCTACTTCGCGGATTTTCACTTTTCGCGGGTGGTTTTGGTCCCCATTAACCGCGATAACCGAGGTCCCACTGTAATGCATTTTGAACAGTTCCTATTTTGCAGTTTGTATCATCACTATACCAAATAAATAAACATGACTGTCATGTAAAAATCCGTAACTTTTTATGATCATTTTCTGAATAGTCCTTCGATGATGAGTCAAGTCATGTTTATGTCAGGGTCTGCAAGGTTGCCATGGCGCCCAGCTCGCACCGCCCCTTGACACCGGCTGACTCTCATTTTCTGATTACTTCTGTGGGTACTTAAACGTGCTCCTTTGAACTGTGCTTTGCCAGATCGTTCTTGAAAACTTGTTTATGCTTGGTTATACCCTTTGTGTTTGTTGGACTTTGTTGCACTTCGGTGTAACATTCTGAGAGATTCCTGCAAGTTCTGTTTAATTCTGGAAATGCCTAGTTTGTAGTTTTGCCCGTGTTTGACCCGTTTTGTTTTTTGGTCTGGTCCGTTTGTGTTTTGGACAACTTTTCTTTCTCAATTAAAGTGTGAGGACGTCTACGCAAATGAGTTCCTACTTCCCGTTCCGTTTCTTGACAGTTAATAATATAGCCCTCAATCACAAGAAGCCTCAAAGGGCTGCACAGACCACAGATTATTGCAAACTAAAGACTATTGATACACCATCCTCTGATCCAAAACCTACATGAGAGTTAAAGAATAATCATTTAAAATATTTATAAATAATACATGTATCTTTTCTTATTTCTTGTATAAAAACAGACAAAAAAATAGTCCAAAATTGATTTTTCGGTCAATAATATTTAATCCCGTTTTTCCAGAAGGGAAAACTGATGGTGGAGATATTTTCTTCATATAAAGGCAACAATATTTATTCAAATTTCTAAAGGACGAATATGAAAGTAATGTTATTGGAAAATTGGAAAATATTATTATGTGATTGATGTTAAGGGCATCATTTTTTCCATTATCAGTAATCAATATATAATTGTTTTTTATTAATTTCTTAATCTTATTTCAGTATTTATTCATTTTACGTAACTTTTCGATCAAAACGTATATACGGAAATGAAATACGTTAAATAATCCATTTTAAAATGAAGAAATCCTGGGCAATTCACAATTTATTTGGAAATTATTTTTATTATATTATTGTAATTGAGAAAATATTTTTAAAACAATCAGCACTCATTGTTGTTGTTGGGTTTTTTTTGGGACAGTTTTTATGTTATTTTTTTATTTCTTAAATTAAATATTTATTGAATCTTTTAAACTAAAATATATGATATAAATAAATACAATATAAAATAACTAGTATTGGTTTAAATTGCAGTATTTGAATAAAAATTATATATAATTCAATCCAACCCTTTTATAATTCCAATTTTACATTTTCTATTTTTAGATTTATTTATTTATTTACTTTTTATCTTATATATTTAATTTTTTTTTTAAACTAAATACAGAAACTTTTCTATTTAACATAACTATCTTATTGAATTATGTATTTGCGTATTTATGTAACTTATTTAAAATTCATCTCATCTCATTAGCTACATCGCTTATCCTCAGTAGGGTCGCGGGGGTGCTGGAGCCCATTCCAGTAATCATCGGGCAGTGGGCAGGGGACACCCTGAACTGGTTGCCAGCCAATTGCAGCTTATTTAAAATCATTTAATTTTAAGGAACCGTTTTAATTTTATCCATCCAATTTTTATTTTATTTAAAAACATAAAATAATGGATAAAGAGACAAAATGATGATGGTTGTGCAGCCCTTTGAGACTTTTAGTGATTAAAGGCCAAACAAATAAATATGACTTAACTTGACTTGTAAGTCAAAGTTGCATTGATTCAAGAAATTAGTCAAGTGAAGTCAAGTCCGGCCTACTGCGAACGGCTAGGCTAACAACTCTCCTAAGCCTCCACAGTGGACCATTTATCTTGCCAACACCAAGTCCATTAGCCATGCAACGGATGATCTAGACTAGAGCTAAAACTCATGGAAACTGCTACATTGGGTACAGTTTTATTTTAATAAAAGCGGATATCTGATCAATTCGAGGACACCCGATACAAGCGCGCACATAGTGTTGATACACATCTTAAGCTTTTACTGTGAAAAACAACGAGAGACTACAGATTTTTCCAGATTACTCTTTTTACAATATCAGTGATAAAAATGCATGTGTTTGTCTTGCTGTCGGTTGCCCCTCTCGGGGATATGACCAGGGTAGATAGATAGATATAGATTGTGATAGAAATTGCATAATGAATTGCATTTTCGATGTATCTTATTTTAAACAAATGTAATCAATTTAATCAAATTAATAAATCAAGATGGTTTAAATTGAGGTAACATTTGTTGGCCTGGAGAGAGATGAGAGCCACCATTATGTACTTGCCCAAAACACACCACGGGAAATGGTGCCCCTACAACTCTAGTGGTTAAGCGATCCACCCACCCCACCCCAATTCAAATGAAAAAAAATCTTGAATCCAACTCTTGGACGATAATTAAAAGTTCCATCAATTTTGGTAATTAGTATTGATAGACAGCTATATATTTTATTTTGAAAAACAATGAGTGACTTTTTTCCAGATTACTAGTTTTGCCATGTCACCAATAAAAACTGGAAAAAGCGTTGCGATTTTCTTTTCATTTTTAATTGCTAAAATATGAATTTACACCTGTGTCAAATCACAGAGGAGATGAATAAATGGAGTATATTTTTGTTCTTGGAAAGAGGATTCTCCCTCTTCCCGTTCTCTGAAGCCACCAAGGATCTCATTATTACACTCAGTGGTGTGACATATTGATTGTGGAAAGCCTAAAGCTAATCCAAGTAGGAAATGTGTAGTGTTGCACGCGCACAAAGACCAGGCAGAGAAAGACAAAAAAATCTTCTGGTGTCGGCTTCGGAAAGCAGCGCTGGCGCAAACTGGACAATTCAACAGGCGAGCGGCCCTCTTGTCATAAACAGACAGACAAGTGAGCTGCTTTAAAGCGTCAATGTGATGAGCTGGCAAGACACAAACATTGTAAATCACAATGCCTTGTAGGTTTTTTACCCGAGAGCAGCTCTCAAGTAGCATGAACTACAAAGAAGAAGCTATCAAAAAAATAGAAGAAAATCTAAATATATATATATATATATATATCTATATATATATATATATATATATATATATATATATAAAATAGTTGAGGTCAAAAGTTGGTTTACACTTGTGAAGAACATAATTTTGTGGCTGTCTTGAGTTTCCAGTTATTTTTTTCTACAACTGTGATTTTTCTTTGATAGAGACATCTTTGTCACAAAATGATTCATGAGGTTTGGTTCTTTTATGACTTTATTATTAGTTAACAGAAAAAGTGATCACATCTGCTGGGTCAAAAATATACATACAGCAGCGCTAATATTCGGTAACATTTGGTCCCTTGGCCATTTTCACTTCAATTAGGTGCTTTTGGTAGCCATCAACGGGCTTCTGACAAGCTTCTGGTTGAATCTTTGACCATTCTTCTTGAAAGAATGGGAGCAGTTCAGTTAAATTTGATGGCTTTCTGACATAGACTTGTTGCTTCAGCATTGTCTACAGCCTCTCAATGGGGTTTGAGTCAGGACTTTGGGAAGGCCATTCAAAAACCGTAATTCTAGCCTGATTTAGCCATTCCATTATTACGTTTGATGTGTGTTTAGGGTCATTTTTCTGTTGGGGCGGCAGTAGCTCAGGAGGTAGAGCGATCGTTTTAGGATTAAGGGATCCCAGTTCGAATCCCGGCTTGTCCGTGTTACATGCCGAAGTGTCCTTGGGTAAGACACTGAATCCCCAATACCCCCAATAAGCAGGTTAGCGCCTTACATGGCTGCACAGATCACGGCCGCTATTGGGAAATGTGAAGCACATTGTAAAGCGCTTTGGGAAGTCATTGACTTGAAAAGCGCTATATAAATGCAGATCATTTCATTTCATTGGAACATCCAATTGTGCCCAAGACCCATTCTTTGGGCTGATGACTAGAGGTTATCTTGAAGAATTTAAAGGTAATCCTCCTTCTTCATTATCCTATTTACGCTCTGTAAAGCACCAGCTCAATTGGCAGCAAAACAGCCCCACAGCATACTACACCAACCGTGCTTGACGGTAGGCATGGTGTACTTGGGGTTAAAGGTCATTCCTTTTCTTCTCCAAACATGTTGCTGGGCGTTGTGGCCAAACAGCTCGACTGTTGTGTCGTCCGACCAAAGAACTTTCCTCCAGAAGGTCTTATCTTTGTGATCGGCAGCAAACTTCAGTCGAGCCTTAAGGAGCCGCTTCCTTCTTGCACAGCAGCCTCTTTGTCTTTGGAGATGCAAAACACGCTTGACTGTGGACACTGACACCTGTGTTCCAGCAGCTTCTAATTCATGGCTAAACTGCTTTTTGGTGATTCTCGGTTGAATCTTCACCCTCCCGACCAATTTTCTCTCAGCAGCAGGTAATAGCTAGCGTTTTCTCCCTGATCGTGGCAGTGACAAAAAAGTGCCATGCACTTTATACTTACAATTGTTTGCATTGTTGCTCTTGGGACTTGCAGCTGGTTTGAAATGGTTCCAAATGGCTTTCCTGACTTGTTCAAGTCAATGAACCGCTTTTTCAGATCCATGCTGAGCTCCTTTATCTATCTCATTGTAGTGTTTGTGGCTGTTTGCATCCAATGAGCCCTATTTAAATGGCCTCAGAAAAGTCACCAGCTGTAGTCACTCAATCACTCACAAGAAGTTAAGAGGCCATGCTATGAACCTCATTTCACTGACACAACGTTCTATGTCAACAAAATTGCTAATTTGTGTTGCTGTATGTATATTTTTGACCCAGCGGATTTGATCACCTTTTCTCTTAACCTGTAAAAAAGGCATAAAAGAACAAACCTCATGAATGTTTTGTTTTCTGTTCCAATCACTCTATCAGAGAAAATTCAGAGTTGTAGAAAAGAATAACTGGAAACTCAAGAGACACTGCAGCATCGCTAACGAGGCAACAGATCATTCCAGATAGTTCTACCCATTCAGCCCATGACTTTATGGTCTTTTTTAATAAGAAGATTCAACGCATTCAGGAAGAAATTTCTAAAGACAATGTTAATACATCATCCTATTAAAGGTCTGAAATCTATAGACGCGCGACATGGTGGCTTCCCAGGGACTTTTTACCGATTTAGTGATCTGTCACTTGATAATCTTAAACAGGTGATGAATACGGCCAAACCGACTACTTGCCTGTTTGACCCGCTTCTGGGTTCGCTCATTAAAGGTCTTTTTGGGGGTTCTAAATATAAATAAAAGTTCTAAATATTATAAAATATCACTCTCCTCAGGTGTAGTTCCAGCGGCTTTAAAGTCAGCTGCTATCAAACGTACACTGAAACGACCCAACTTTGATCCAGAAAGTTTACGTAATTATAGACCTGTGTCAAAACTACCGTTTCTTCCTAAAGTACTTGAAAAAGTTGTGGCACAGCAGATGAATGATTTTTTATCCAAGAACAACCTCTTTGATTCCATGCAATCAGGATTCAGGGCTAACCACTCTACTGAGACAGCCCTGATTGCGTTAACCAATCACCTTTTACTGGCAATGGACTCCGGCGCTTCATCATTCTTGCTGCTGCTAGACCTTAGTGCTGCCTTTGACACTGTGGACCATAATATCTTACTAGAACCGTTGGAAAAATGGATTGGTCTCTCAGGAACCATCCTCTTATGGTTCAGATCTTACCTCTCAGATAGGATGCACTGTGTTAAATATGGTGAAATGACATCTAAGCCCTTTATTGTTACCTGTGGTGTTCTGCAGGGTTCAGTACTTGGCCCCCTTCTTTTCAGCATTTACATGTTTCCATCCATCCATCCATTATCTGCACCGCTCATCCTCAGTAGGGTCGCGGGAGTGCTGGGGCCCATCCCAGCCATCTTCGGGCAGTGGGTAGGGGACACCCTGAACTGGTTGCCAGCCAGTCGCAGGGCACACAGGGACAGACAATTTGCTCGCTCATTCACACCTAGGGACAATTTGGACCGGCCAATTAACCTGACATGCATAGTTTTGGAATGTGGGAGGTAACCGGAGTGCCCGGAAGAAACCCATGCAAGCAAAGGGGGAACATGCAAACTCCGCACAGGAAGGTTGGTAGCTGGATTTAAACCCATGACCTCAGAACTGTGCCGCACACACGCTAACCACCTCACCGCCGTGCTGCCCTATATGGTTCCATTAGGTGATATTATTCGCAAGTATAATATCAGTTTCTATTGCTACGCAGATGACACTCAACTATATCTTCCGATGGAGGAATCTGCCACACTTAAACTATGGAAATTTGCAGGCCTGCCATACTGAGAAGAATGGATGTCACTCAACTTCTTGCGCCTTAACTCTGAAAAGGCCGAAATGCTAGTTATTGGTCCATCTAAATGACGTGACTTGTTCTCAAAAATAGCTCTGAACATTGAAATATGTAATATCACCCAAAGTGACTCAGTCGAAAAATTTAGGTGTCATATTTGACCCCGATTTGTCTTTCAAACACACGTTAAGAATATTACTAGAACAGCTTTTTTCTAACATCGCAACATTGCCCTATGCTGTCTCAGTCGGATGCGGTGATTATGATTCATGCGTTTGTTACCTCCCGTCTCGATTACTGTAATGCACCAGTCTCCGGTCTCCCGAAGTCCAAAATCAAGACCCTTCAGCTAGTACAAAATGCTGCAGCGAGGCTTTTAACTAAGACAAGAAAGTTTGATCACATTACCCCGATTTTAGCAAACCTGCATTGGCTCCCTGTTAGTTTATAATGTTATTGAAAATGCTGGTCTATTAGTGATCCCAAGAGCCAAGAAGAGATCCGCAGGTTCGAGAGCGTTCTCCATTCGGGCCCCGGTGCTGTGGAATGCTCTTCCCCCTGAGATTCGATCGGCAACCTCAGTGGAAATGTTTAAATCTAAGCTTAAAACATACTTCTATTCTATATTATATGAATAACCTATATCTTATGTTGACAATATCAGGGGGTGGTGTCTTAATAGTCTTTAATAAAAGTTTTTAATAGTTTTAAAAGTTTGCAATAGTCTTTGATCTGTGCAGCCCTTTGAGAATCTTTGTGATTAAGGGCTATACAAATACACACGACTTGACAAGTGTAATCAAACTTTTGACCACAACTGTTTATATAATGTATATATATATATATATATATATACACACACACACAAATATTTACATATCACCTGGCCAATGTTCCAACATCAATGTGGGCAACATCAATCCAAAGTGTGGTAACCAAATAATTATCAAACATATCCAAAACCTGAATCAAAATACACTTTGCTGAGTTTCCAGCAACCTAGTTAGTTTTTCAAATTTGAATGAATTGGCTAATGGAATATTGGAAAGGCTGCACGTCCCACATTCATCACTTGTTTTTACAAAAACTTTCACATGACATTTAAATTTTTAAAAGAGTAAATTTTGTGACATAATACTAACAATTTTGTGGATTTTTTTGTTGGTTGCACAATACAAAACTGTATTCAATCACACTTTTAGTGAAAGTACAGTGTTGGCTTTTTGTTTGAATTTCCTAGCGTTTTACTTCTTTTCTTGCCTTTTTCTGCTTTTGTAAGTTTCCTGTTTTCTTTTATTTGTGGATTCTTGCACGGCAACATTGACATATTCAGAAAGGTAAGAAAGGTCACGTAGCTACGTAGTCTTACTGTGTAGGCTTAAAATAAAGTATACCACACTTGTCCCTCTCTATTTTTTAATGTCTTAGTGACAAAAAATAAAATAAAAATACAATGATACTTTTTAAAAAAAAAAAGCAAACTCCAAGACCCACACCCTGCCCCACTGCTCCTCGAAAAAAATTGGAGCTCACAAGCATGCTTGCTTTCATTTATCAGTCTCATGCTAAGCACAGCAGAGAGAAAGTGCGTTATTTTTGCCAGCATGAACTGTAATTTTGGCCGATTTTGCTAGTGAATTACTTTGGCAATTTAAAGCCCAGATTTTTTTTTTGCACAGGAAAGCTTTCCTTGTGGGATGAGAAGGTCTGGCAAGTGCGCAATTGTGCACGCCCACAGCTTAGAGGAAACATTGCACCCTGCTCGCCCAAAAGCGCACAGGTGTCAAAGATCTGGCCCGCAGGCAGGATCAGGCCCGCCAAGGGATTTATCCTGCCTGCTAGACAACACCGAGATGATCTGCAGTTTTAAATATGTCCACAGAGTTAGGCCCTATTCGCAAAGACATTTTTTTTCATTTTTTCTCACATTTCTCCCATTCATTATATCTTTTTTATTTATCAATGTTCTTTCTTTCTTTCTCTCTTTTGAAATCGATCTGTCTCTCCTTTTTTCTTTTTCACTCTCACTATTTTTTCTCTCTCTCTCACACAGTTGATCTCTTTCTCCCTCTCTCTTTTCTCTCTTTCGCTCTCCATTCTTTCTCTTGTTCTCTTTCATCGCTCTCTCCTTAATTCCTTATTTTTTTTCTTTAGAACTTTGTCTCTTTCTTTCCTCTTATTCTTTCTATTGTTGTCTCTCATTCATTTCTTTAATGTACTAGTACGGCCCCGATTAGGTTTTTTTTCCTATAATGTGGCCCTCAGGCTAAAATGATTGTGACATCCCTGCACTAGAGGCAAGTCCTAGACCCGAGCCTGGCCCTAAGATGTCAATCATTAAGTACGGCTTCGAGCTGGGTTCTGCTCTCGCCTTTTTTTTTTCTTTTTTTAAATTATCCACCCTGTGGTGATTAAAAATGAAGTACAGGGACCCCTCACATCGTTGTCCTTCCCTTATTGCTTGTTCACTCATTAGCGCATTTGAAATAAATAATTTTGTCTTTATTGTTATTGATATCAAACTATCATGCATTGTGTTCTGTTGGACAGCGTTCTGAGGGCGCTCAGTGTTGGGTGGGTCTGACTGGCTATGTGCGTCGATAGGTTGGTGTATGTTGTCAGTCAAACAGCAGGCGTGCGCTGGCTCCGTAAGAGAACAGGGAAGCATTGCGACTGCTCGCTTTTAGCGGCTCGCTACACTCAAAAGAACTTCATCAATTAAATCAGACTCTGAGTAAAGTAAGAAGATAGATAGATAGATAGATACTTTGTTCATCCCCGAAGAGCGCAATGAAATGATCATGAGCGGGTGCTTCGTGGATTATTATTGAGTTCCAGGAGCGACTCGGCTGGCGATGTTCAGGAGGCAAGAATAGTGCTTCCTGCCCTGCGAACGGCTAGGCTAACAACTCTCCTAAGCCTCCGCAGTGGACCATTTATCTTGCCAACGCCAAGTCCATTAGCCATGCAACGGATGATCTGGAGCTAAAACTCATGGGAAACTGCTACATTGGGTACAGTTTTATTTTAATCAACGCGAGATCTGGCTCAATTCGAGGACACCCGATTCTAGCGCGCACCTAGCCAGCTCCTGGTTTTACTTTTGTATTATAACAATAAAACCATTCATTATACTGCAATTATGTGGTTTGAGTTTTCATTTGTAGATCTATAACTATTATTTTGTGACGGTGGTATACTCTCAGTTGGTAATGGCGCCATCTACAGGTAGTGTTTACCTCTTTCGGGGGCTTTCATGAAGGTGCGACGATATTTCCCTGATTTTCACTTTTTGCGTGTTGTTCTGGCCCCCGTTAACTGCAAAAACAGAGGGATCTCTGTATTGTTAACTACTGCTAGATGTAGCTATCACTTTAAGAATGAGCGCCACTGATTGTTTACGGCAGTGAAGACAACCTTTTGCAACATGGTAGTAAAATCCAGTTTTTTGTGATGTCATATTGGTTGTTTGGCAAGTTCCAAAATAAAGTGTACATATTCCATGGATTGGGGAATTCATGACACACCAGGCATTGTTCTTTGTTTTTGTTACTTTGTGGAAAACCTATGCGATGGATCCCGTCCGCGTCTGCGCGTTCATAGTCCTTACAAATAAAATGTGAAAATTGGGTTTGCTCAAGGCTCAGTCCCTCATATAAAGTTAAACGGCCGGGCTTGGGCTGGGAAACACCCGTATCAACCCTGTATATCTTACATTTTTAACATTATTTTTGACCAACTCTGGTTTCCGGTGTTTAAAACGGAGCTAATGTGACGAGAGGGCACAAGACAAAAGGTAACGACGGGTAGCAAGACAGTAAAAATGACGATTGAGGGATTAAACAGACTGCTAGACTGTTACACAATGCTCAGCTGCCTTTTTAGTGATTCGGTCCTGGTAATCGCATAGTACACCAAAATATTCCAGTAGGCCAAGGCTCTGAGCACACCAGCTGACTAAACCCTTTTGAAAGCATATAATTGAAAAGAAAATTAGAAATATTATAAAAAAAGATTTTTATGGTCAATCTTAATTTTTCAGTTTATACTTAAAATGAACACATTTGCCCAGTGGGGGAAAAAAATAAAAATACCAAATGTTTCACGGGTCACGGATCCCTTAGCGGCCTGTCATTGGAGCACCACTGAAGATGCAACTCTGGACAGCTTTATCCATGTTTACTTTATATGACCTTGCTGTCTTTTTATATGAAAAAAATATTTAAAAAAATGAAAGAAACAGTTTTAGTTGTTTTTTTTTTTACTTTAAATACAAATAAAATCACCACCGACAGGGCTGGTAGCTTGAGCGGTTGAATTGCCAATGGAGTAGCTATCACTGTCAGTAGATCGCCAAAGTTGACATGAGCATTTAGTCAGCATTGTGAATGCTAACTCTAGAATTATTTTGCACGCAAAAGCTGCACTAGCATTCATGGTGAGAGAGGCTAACAGGGTTAATATTAGTGCTGCTTTTTGGTGTAAAAGGCATACATACATGGAAAACTGGTTCTGGGTTATCGAGTGGCAGGAGTTTTTGTGTTGCTCACGTCGTCGCGACTACGAGATTAATTCAGATTCCTACTAAATCAGAATTATAGCAGAATTCTGGACTGAGACTTTTTATCTCGAACAGTTGAAAAATTTCGGGTAAGTATCTCAGACGATACAATAGTTTTACAGTCGGAAGCTGCTGCCGATCGCTATCGAAGGGCATCCCCTCCCACGGCTGCTAAGACGCTCTTTAGGCATCCGACTGCTCACAAGTGAGTATGGGTTGCTGTAAAGGTTGCTCCCGCTTCCAGAGGGACGTGCCCGTGAGCTAGAGCAGTTTAAACGGAAAATGTTAAGTGCCTTGGACACCACTGCTAGCGTGGGTTGTAGCGAACCTACTAGTCCGGTTAGCACTAGCCCTAAATGGCATGCTAATTGCAGTGAGCCAATTCAGACAAGTTCAGCCCCCTAGCTAGTCCCACTCTGACCCGGTCTACTGGCTTCCGCACCCAAGTTATAGGTGACTCCATCACCCGTAACATAAAGCTTAGCACCCCAGCCACGGTTATGTGTATTTCTAGGGCCAGAGCACCCGACATTGAGGCTAATTTGAGGGAGCTGACATGCAAACCTAGACACCAGGAAAGTGCTAGCTACACCGATATAGTCATTCACGTCGGCTCTAATGATACTAAAATGAGGCAATCTGAGATTACAAAGAAAAATATTGCTAGGACCTGTAATCTCGCCAGAAAGATGAGTCGGCATCGAGTAATTGTCTCTGGCCCCTTGCCTGCGAGAGGCAATGATGAGAGGTTTAGCAGACTAGTCTCGCTAAACCGGTGGCTGGCAAGTTTTTGCAGTCAGCAGGGATTTAGGTTTGTGGATAACTGGCCTGCTTTCTGGGGCCGACCTGACCTGCTGAGGAGAGACGGACTTCACCCTAACTGGGAAGGTGCTCTCACTCTTTCTAAAAATATAGATTACTGTTTAAGCCTTCTATGACAGGGTACACTAGTGCAGGCCAGGTCAGAGGTGATTAGTGAACCTGTAACCACGGGTGTGGAGTCTGTAACGCTAAAGCTAACTAGCGCTATGCTAGATTCATGCAATTCACATAGTTTTTGTAGTTTAGAGCGTTCTATTGACTGCACCATACACCCTGATCTGTACTCTTCTATAGCATCTTCTTCTGTGCTTTTTACCTCTGTATCCTGCTACTCCACCTGTCAACAATATTCCGGTGGTATGGAATTCGGGCCGCATCTGCCGTCATGCAAGGCACAAGACCCGCAGTATAATCCTGTGGAGGTTACCACTAAGGTTGCCATTAAGGTTCAAAACTCGCAAAAAGGTTTCAGCTCAGCCCACAGTGCTGAAGCTTGGCCTTCTGAATATTAGATCACTCGCCTCCAAAGCTGTACTTGTCAAAGACCTTATTAATGAACACAATCTTAACCTTATTGGCCTTTGTGAGACCTGGTTAAAACCAAATGAGTTTGTAGTGTTAAACGAGGCTTCTCCCCCTAACTTTATGAGTTCCCACTTGGCACGACCATGCAAAAAAGGTGGAGGTGTTGCTCTTATATCGGAAGGTGAGTTGAAATGTACTCCTAATACCCCTACTGGTTTCAAAACGTTTGAAGCACTTGTTATGAGGTCCTTAATGTCAACACCAATTTATTTAGTTGTTGTGTATCGCCCACCTGGACCATACTCAAATTTTTGGGATGAATTTTCGGAACTGTTAACAGACTTAGTAACTTATGCGGACAATGTTGTAATTATTGGTGATTTTAATGTTCACATAAACTCCCCATCCAATTCATTTGCAATTGCTTTTAAGTCACTGATTGATGCATTTGGTTTTAATCAAAAAGTTGATGTGCCCACTCATAAAGATTGGAACACACTAGATCTCGTTCTGACCCGTGGCGTAGTAGCCTCAAATGTTACAGTGTTACTGTATCCTAATGCCATCTCTGATCACTACCTTGTTAAGTGTGAGGTGCTGTTTAATGTTTACTGTGATAAAGAAAAATTAGGATTTAGCAGTCGCAATATCCGCCCTACAAGGGTATTAGCCTTAAAATAACTATTAACTATGGTAACTGCAGCCTTCCCTTCGTACACTGGGTCTGACTCACTTACAAACAACTTCAATACTGCTTGGGTTAATGTTCTTGATTCTGTGGCGCCCCTAAGGCATAAATTTCGACCTAAGAAAAATACACCTTGGTTTACTGAAGAAATGTCGTTACCTTTTGTCTTGTGCCCAGGTTACTCAAACAAGGTTGCAGAAAACTTGAACGAAAATGGCGCACTACTAAGCTGGAAGTCTTCCGACTGGCCTGGTGTGACAGCTTGCTGAAATATAAAGTAGCTTTTGCCTTGGCTAAAGCATCGTTTTTCTCTAAGATTATTGTTAAACATAAGAATAATCCGAAATTTTTGTTTGACACAGTGGCGAAACATACCAGACAACAACTTATTCCAAATAGTCAGACATTATGATATTTTTTAATAAAAAGATTCAACTAATCAGGAATGACATTTTAAAAGAACGCTCTGTATCCTCCTATCTAAAAAATGTGGAGGTGTTAGGTAAGGACCGTGTCGGCGATTGTTCAGAAACATTCTCCAGTTTCAATGATTTGTCCCTTGATAATCTAACACAGATGGTCAGTAGGGCCAAACAAACAACATGCCTGCTCGATCCGTTTCCAGCTTCACTGGTGAAGGATCTGTTTGAGATCCTAGGACCATCAGTTTTAAATATTATTAATATTTCGCTATCCCCAGGTATTGTTTCTGTAGCCTTCAAGTCTGCCGTCATTAAACCCACGCTTAAGCGACCTAACCTTGACCCAGAAAGCCTAGGTAATTATAGGCCAGTGTCAAATCTGCCATTTTTTTGCAAAATTACTTGAAAAGGTCGTTGCACAGCAGCTAAATGACTTCATGTCCGAAAATAACCTCTTTGAAACTGTCCAGTCAGCACTTAGGGCAAATAACTCTCCTGAGACAGCCCTGGCTAAAGTAACCAATGATCTCCTTTTAGCAATAGATTCCAGTGCCTCATCAATGTTACTGCTGCTGGATCTCAGCGCTGCTTTTGACACTGTCGACCACAACATATTACTGGTTCGTCTAGAATGCATTTGTATCTGTACTCTCGTGGTTTAGGTCCTATCTGTCAGACAGGATGCAATGTGTTAACGATGGCAATCTGACCTCTAAAAAATCTAATGTCCCCTGTGGTGTTCCTCAAGGCTCTGTATTTGGCCCCCTTCTTTTTAGTATTTATATGACCCCGCTTGGTGACATTATCCGCAAGTATAATATTAGTTTCCATTGCTATGCAGATGACACTCAACTGTATGTGCCACTGAAACAACTGGACATTTAAGTTGTAGAAATCTGGAGGCTTGCCTTACTGAGATTCAAAGATGGATGTCACTTAATTTTTTACGCCTTAACCCAGAAAAAACTGAAATGCTGATTATTGGTCCAGCTCACTATGGTCAGTTGTTCTCAAACACTACCCTGAACCTAGGCAAATGTAATATCACCCATAGTGACTCGGTCAAAAACCTAGGTGTTATATTTGATCCTAATCTGTCGTTTCAGTTACATGTGAAAAATATTACTAGAATAGCTTACTACCACCTCCGTAATATTGCGAAGATTCGTTCAATGCTGTCCCAATCAGATGCAGAGGTTTTAATTCATGCGTTTATTACTTCTCGGCTTGATTACTGTAATGTATTGCTTTCTGGTCTCCCGATGTCTAGCATTAAAAGTTTGCAGCTGGTTCAGAATGCAACAGCTAGACTTTTGACTAAGACCAAAAAGTTTGAGCATATTACTCCTGTATTGGCCAACTTGCACTGGCTCCCAGTCCACTTAAGATGTGACTTTAAGGTTCTCTTATTAACATATAAATGTTTGCATGGGCTTGCACCCTCTTATCTCTCTGATTTGATTTCCCTCTATGTTCTTGCACAGAGTCTGCGCTCGGAAAATGCCGGTCTACTTGTGACTCCGAGAGCCAAGAAGTCTGCAGGCTCGAGAGCGTTCTCCATCCGGGCCCCGGTGTTATGGAATGCCCTGCCTCCGGAGATAAGATCTGCAACCTCAATGGAAGTTTTTAAATCGAGGCTTAAGACACACTTCTATTCCAAAGCTTATGATTGATGCCCACCTCATATTCTGTATTGTCCTGTCTTTTTCCGACTGCCTGCCTGGTGGTGATACGAAGGAGAAGGACGATTTGAGATGAGTCAGCGGACCAGCGTCTGACCTGAAGCATGTCAACCCCTGCATTTACCAGCTGGCAGGGATGGGAAGCTGCGTTGTGGCTGTCATAGACTTTCTGGACTAGTTTACAAGCTGGGGGCGTCGTTGGTGACATGCTCTTTCCGGACATTTTCAACATCTTACCTAGTGTTTACAGTGGGACCTCGCTACTTCGCGCTTCGACGTCCGCGGATTCAGAGCTTCGCGGGCCTAAAAAAATAATAATAAAATAAAATAATTAAAAAAAAAATAATAATATATATTTTTTTTTTAAAGCATTTTTGAAGGGGCGTTGCTATTTCGTGGTTCCACGTTCGCGGGTTCAGAGCTTCGCAGGTCTAAAAATAATAAAAAATAATAACAAAATAAAGTAATTAAAAAAATTAATTAAAATATATATATATATATATATATATATATTATTATTATTTTTTTTTAAAGCATATTTGAAGGGGCGTTGCTACTTCGCAGATTTTCACTTTTCGGGGGTGGTTTTGGTCCCCATTAACTGGGTCTAAAAAATAATAATAATACAATTAAAAAACAAAACAAACAAAAAAATATATATATTTTTTTTAAGGTGCGCCGCTACTTCGCGGATTTTCACTTATTGCGGGTGGTTTTGGTCCCCATTAACCGCGATAACAGAGGTCCCACTGTACTATTCTGTCTACAGTAATGCTAATTGTGATTTAGCTCAGGAGGTAGAGCGCTCGTCTTGGGATCAAGGGATCCCAGTTCGAATCCCGGCTCGTCTGTGTTACATGTCGAAGTGTCCTTGGGTAAGACACTGAACCCCTAATACCCCCAATAAGCAGGTTAGCGCCTTACATGGCTGCAAGGCCGCTATTGGGAAATGTGGAGCAGATTGTAAAGCGCTTTGGGAAGTCATTGACTTGAAAAGCGCTATATAAATGCAGATCATTTCATTTCATTTCATTTACCCTGGTCAATCCTGGAAGGGGGATTACCACATGTGAGGTCCTTACTCAATGTTTCTCTTTTTTCCTCACACTGAGGTTTTTGAGTTGTTCCTTGCCCGCATGCTGGTTTAAGATCAGGTAATTGTGCAATTTTGTAATTGTAATCCTGTGCAGTCCTTTGAGACATTTTTGTGATTAAGGGCTATAAAAATAAATGTGACTTGACTTGACTTGAAAAGGGAGCAGAGCCACAGGCATGCAATACCCATCACCGCAGCCCCCCCAAACGCGATGAGCCAATTACAGTGCGCATAGTCAAGCCAATACATTCGCCCATTCTCTGCTGGCATATCCATTCAAATCCATTGCAGTTTAGCAGTTTTCATTCGTTTTTTTGGGGTGTTTTTTTCTTACATTTTAAACTAAAATGGTAAAACGGTGTGCATGGGACACATTTGAATCTGATACAAGATATCCTGAGAGGCTGGGTGATGGGGGGTATTTTTTTTTTACTCTTTTGCGAGCCTCATTTAAACAGTCGACCACAGCACCAACTCAACATGGATAAGGTTAATAAGGATGTCTATATCTGTACTAAGGTACGGTAAGTCAACATAATATTTGAGGCAACATATTGTCACTTTACTGGAGCGAAATCCAAGTTTATTATTCTAGTGCTTCACGATTAACCAAAGTCTAATCCGTATTGCGATGTAACATAGTGAGAATGTGTAATCGCATGACATTGTTGTTTTTTCCCCCCAATGACTTGAAAACAGCAACCCTAACAAAGCTCCCCAGAAGAGGAAAGCTGTTTACTTAGGTTTAACCCCTTAAAAATCCCGTAAAATTCACCTAAACTTCCGATCAAGACGTACCCAAAGTAAATGAAATGGTTTTGAACCGTTTCGAGAATCCGGATGGTTTTGGTCTATTTTGAAATCTAACACTCTCAAGTTTTATCCCCAACTGAAATAATCACTGCAAGTGCTACCAACATCAGTGTTCTCGTTTGCCCGCGTCCCTGCATCCTAGACGCATAATTTTTGCTGGGGACGCATAGTGTCAAGTCAACGTGCGTCCCCTGGACGCAACTTTTTTGACACCAAATTGTCATTTTTACCCCATTACATTTTTTTTAAACAAAGATTTACCGCACTCCAAACTTTTCGTCAGGCAGATCCCCCATTGTTGTTTTGGTCTCGCGGTTCGAGTTTTCGTCTGCACGCCGATCTCGGCAAACGAGATCTTGTTGTTCCGAGATTACGTCATTGTTGTGGTGGTTGTCGTCGAGGGAAGGTGAAGGCTAAGTATTCCTCCGAAAAAAGTTAGTATTAGGTGAAACACAAAATTGGTAATTTCTTCAGTGTCAGTAATAAGTCGAAAGATAATGCAGAAAGTGATAACGGCAATAATTCCGGCACGAAAAAACAGTGGAGAAATTCTTCAGAAGATCGCAGAGGCAAGGAAAACACTTGTGTTGAAGCGAATGATTCGACGAAAGAAAATAAACAAAAGAATATTCCTAGCAAGAAAAGGACTTTTCTGCAAAATTGGACTAAATTTTATTCCTGGTGACGCGGAGGATGATAATGGATTGGACCTGGAGAAGGCAACTGTGGTGGGACAGCAAACCACGAAGAATATATGAATTGGAAAATCTGAAGTGATAACTTGCTTTGTATTACCAATTTACTGTGATGATTAAAACTGCACGAATATATAGACTAGTATTTCAGCAATATTATTTTGTATAATGTACAATATTTTTGTGAAGTGATAACTGCTTTGTATTATCAATTAACTGTGATGATTAAAACTAAATGAAAATATAGATTAATATAATTATTTCAGCAATATTATTTTGAATAATGTGCAATATTGTTGTGAACTGAAAAATCTTGAAGTGATAACTGATTTGTATTACCAATAAACTGTGATGATTAAAACTGAATGAATATATAGATTTAAATTATATATTTGTCACCGATTTACAATGTCAACCTCGATAACACTAAATTTTGGGGACCCATAGATGTTTGTTGGGATCCATAGATTTTTGAGCATGAGAGTCCCCGGGATCCATCACTTTTCACTGGTAAAATGAACACTGCTTACATTCAGTAATCTAAGTTAAAACACACATAAATATAACGTTTTTATTCCCGCCTCAATTTTTTTTCGTCAATCACATGCCTGCAGATACGTGTAGTATATGGGCAGCTTAGCTAGAAAACAGCTGGGACAATAGCTTGAAGCCTTACCTGGTCCAAGGTCCAAAGTTGATCACAAAACTAAAAATTAGTATTTTACACATTTTTCTAGGCCCTTCCAAAAGTGGTAATTTGGAGAATCCATAAGGACCAGCGACTTGGTGACATCATACAGAAACGTCTTTGCTTCTCAAAAGTCCGACAGCACTGTCCCCAGTATTAAGCCTCATACTGTATAAATAAGTAGGATCAAAAAAGACCCAGTAAGTAGGTATTCTTCAAAATCTTTAAAAACAAAGAAAGTTGTAATATTGTCATGTTCCAGTTATTCGGCATGAGACATGTTTATAACATGATTCCATTAGTGTCACAGGCTAGTTTTTATACTGGTAGTCATGTGTGATTTTAGTTGTTATTAAGGGCCATTATAGTGACATTAACTTTTGGAGCTTAATTTAGCTTCTGCAGCTGGTCCTCATAATGCAGGGGTGTCATTTTAGCTTGGGGGACACATACTAGAAAAGAAAAAAACTCACTGTTGTCGGACTAGTAAATTAAAGAGGGAAAGAGAAAAATACAACAAGAAAGAAAGAGAGAGAAAGAGAAAAAAGACAAACATAAAAGTTAGCAAAAGAGCGATCAAACTAGAGAAAAGAGTGTAAAAGAGAAAAAGGGAGACATTAAGAAAGAGAAACAAGAGTGAGAGTGAAAGAAAAAGAAAGAGAGAGTAACAGAAAAAAGAAAGAGGAAATGAGAGAAAGAGTGAGCGAGAGTGTAAAATAACGAGAAAGGAAGAAAGAGAGAGAGAAAAAGTGACAAATATACAGTGAAAAAGAGAGAGAAAAAGAAAAATTAATGTTTGAGTTGCTTTGTAAGAGGCTTTTTCAACATCAAAAAGACATTTCATAGTGCAGCTGATTTCTCTCTAGTGCATCTCCTGGTGTTGTCGGTGGGCCTGATCTAGCCCGCGGGCCGCAAGTTGGACGCCAGTGAATTAATGGAACGGAGCAATAACCCGGTTCCCTATGAATTTAGTCCTAAAGATGTGTCAGATCGATGACATCGAACTTGTTAGTGTACATGTACAGATATTTACAAAAGCTCAGTACTGTCAGTCATACCTCTACTTACAAACGACTCTACATACAGTACAATTTTTTCTGGTTTGCGCAAACTAAGCGCAAAAAAATTATCTTGAGGTACAAATCTTTTTTAGGATACGGATAAACAGACCAGTACCGTGTGCGCTGCTTTTCGGCGCTCCGCAGTACTGTACCTGGCAACCCGATTCGTATGCGTGAGCGCCAGCATGCTTTTGTGTCTGCCACTTATTCTTTGTGCCCACTTCCGGTCCCATTCCCGCTCTGTAAACAGTACTGTACTCTACTACAAAACATTAACGATGGACCCCAAGAATGACTTTCGGAAAAGTCAGCAGCAAGGAGAAAGGAAACTGAAACGTTTTTCTGGACATTGCAACAAAGCAGGAAATAATAGAAAATGGGATGTGTATTTGTGATGTCGCAAAAATATATGGCTGTAATACATCTACAATTCCCTTGATTATTAAACAGAAGGAAGCGCTAAAATGTACGGCTCCTTCCAAAGGCGTCTCGGTCATTTTGAAGAAAAGATCGCCTGCGAGCAATGAGATGAAGACTTCTGTGGATTAAGGGAAAATTACCCACGACACGGAGGAGGACAGAACCATCATTTCATCTGTCAAAATTTAAGACATCTTGGCAAAATTCCAAGAAGTCTCAGAATTCGTGGAACTTCATCACCCAGAAAAAGTTTTGACTGGTCGGGCTATTGCTCATTATGATGACGTCTGCCTCGCGCATTTCCGAGGGATTGTCAAAAGCCGGAAAAAGCAGATGTCATTGGATCAGTTCTTCAAGAAACAGGACACAAAAACACTGCTGAGGACCAGTAAACAAAGAAGACAGTGTTTAAAAAAAAAAAAAGGTTTAGAATGAATGTCAAAATCAATCAAACAAATCCATAATCTGTATGGGCTTGATTTTTGAGCTTCTCCCAGTGGGATAAAAAAAATCACTCATTAAAATATGGATTTGAATAATAAACAAAAATATATATGAACGTATAAAACTATCATTTTAAAGTGCTCATCGGAGGAGACGTATGTATTTATTTGACATAACATGGACCTCATGTCTTCTTGCTGCTACGAATACCCAAAAAACAAAAACCTTGCCAAAGGCTGGGCCACAAAATGAGAAGTAAAAATTATGCTTTATGGTCACTTTCAGTCTCCCAATTTGTATTCTTCCTTGAGCTTATAAGCACTCATTTTCAGCTGCACTGCCCAATACAGTGACATTTATTTCTATCTCAGTTTTTATAGATATCATTGTTTTTATTCTGTGTATAGCGACCTTGCATGTGCAGAAAGGCACTTTTAAATGAAATGTATTATTATTATAGATAGATAGATAGATAGATACTTTATTATGATTATCATCATCAAACTAAAAATCTCAACACAGGGAAAATAAGAAACCTTGAGAAGGGGCCTCACAAGTGGTAATCCCCCTTCCAGGATGACTAGGGGGCAATAGATTTAGCATTGGGTAACAGTAAACAAAATATAGTGATCATTAATAAAAGACAACAATCGGTAATATGTTAAAATTTGTCCAGAAAGTGCATGACAGCAACAACGCAGCAAGGAACAATGATGCTATGAGAAATGATCTCGGATCAGATACAATTAGCTACAGGAGAGAAAAACAAATGACAATTACAAAAAATCAAATAAAAATGGAATCAAATTGTCTTTAATATCAACGTTGTGAAACTTTGTATGCAACAAGATTAGAAATGGCACTCCAGAGTAAAACATGTAATGAAGAATTAAGAGAAAAAGGAGAAAAGACTAAAGACAGGAGAAACAGGCAAATATTTGAAATTATTACACCGTAGTGCTAAGATAACAAAAATGATAGTGAAGAATAGTGCACTGAAAATCAAGTGCAATAACCTTTAGTAGCAGCACTTTAAAAAAAACAATTTATATATAATTTTTTCAATATATATTTTTTGACAATTCTTCATTCTAGTTAGAAAATCATGCTCTAAACTGTTTTTAAGGCTTTTTTTACTAATATTTTTTAAATACTCTATACAACACGCTACAGTGGGTATTAGCACGTCACATTGGGTATTTGTATATTGTATTCCTTTTGCTTTATTGTAGAATAGTTCTCAGCGAAGGGATGCTTTTGGAATCGTGAATTTCCCTGCGGGGATGAATAAAGTATCTATCTATCTATCTAATATAATAATCAATTTCCTTCAAACCAAATTATCTTTACTTGCAGAGGGGTAGACCATCTTTATTTTAAAAAAATATGACCCACTAGTTAATAAAACCTTTAAAAAATGCATACGAACAAAACCATAATGCTTAGAAGTACAGACGCTCCCCTACTTACGACTATTCGACTTACGTAAAACGGTAGGTACGAACATGTAGGTAGGTAGATACGAAATATCTGGACATTGATGTAAGTTAGATTTTGTATTGTGTGTACCTTTTTCTGAGTCTAGGACAGTAGTGTAGTGCTTCTTTCCGCTGCTACCTGTGTGTGGCGCTGTGAGAGGTCACCCAGCATCCATCCCGAAGAAGAAATCCGGCTACTACTTCCTAGTTCGCGTGTAAATATTACAGCGCTACGTGTAATCATAACGTGTACTACAGTAATCCCTCGGTTATCGCGGTTAATGGGGACCAAAACCACCCGCGAAAAGTGAAAATCCGCGAAGTAGCGACGCCCCTTCAAAAATGCTAAAAAAAAATAAAATAAAAAATAAATAAATATTAGTTTATTTTATCTCATCATCTCATCAGCTGCACCACTTATCCTCAGTAGGGTCGCGGGGGTGCTGGAGCCCATCCCAGCAATCATTGGGCAGTGGGAAGGGGACACCCTGAACTGGTTGCCAGCCAATCGCAGGGCACACGGGGACAGACAACTCACTCGATCAGTCACACCTAGGGACAATTTGGACCGGCCAATTAACCTGAAATGCATGTCTTTGGAATGTGGGAGGAAACTGGAGTGCCCGGAGGAAACCCACGCAAGCACGGGGAGAACATACACACTCCGCACAGTAAGGCCGGGAGCTGGATTTGAATCCACGCAGGAGGTTCCCAAGACCTCAGAACTGTGCCGCACACGCGCTAACCGCTGTGCCGCCGGTGCTGCCCTAGTTTATTTTATTATTATTATTATTATTTATTTTATTTTAGAACCGCGAAGCTCTGAACCCGCGAACGTGGAACCGCGAAGTAGCGAGGTCCCACTGTATATCGATAGCGTGCTAAGAGCTTTGACGTTTTTATTGTTAAATATTTCGTGCATCCATTCAATATGGTTGGTGTAAAGCAGGGGTCAGCAACCTTTTCGGTGTGGAGTGCCACTTTTGTATTTCCTTGTATATCAGTGTGCCACACCAAGATCAATGACTTGCACAATATATATTTTTTATATCCGACAGAGCTCTAATTTTACACCAGTCCGAATATACAACATGGATATACATTGAAATAGTATAACTGATTAATTTATCTTCCACTATTCTTGTTCATCAATAAACTGAAAAATGAATGTTAGCAACATGTGGAGAAGCCTGTAGAAATACATGACTTTTTACCACAGGAATCAACCTGAATCAACCATTCTTCAACAACATTGAACTACAATCAAATATAATTGATATGGACAGCTACCATACCATTAATCAATGCAGGAACCCCTTATTGCAGAAAATATCAAAACTTGAAATAACAGCAACAAGGCAGAAGGCTACTTGAAAATAAGTGCAACAGAAATAACAGTTGATTTGGTTTCAGATATAAATGGTTTTCCGTGCTTTGCTATGTATGCAGTGAGCAATGTGATAACTTGCTTCAGTGGTGGTGTTTTTAGCAGTGACAAAGGTTTTTAGGGTCTGTGTTTGTTTTCCGTACCTGGACACAGCGTGTTTTAATGTCTACACCTTGATTCATGTTTCGTCTCGTCATGACGTTGAACACTTGATGTGCGAGGTACAACGCTCTCGAGGCCCAATGCACAAACAGCACAGTCAATTTTTGCACAAGTCCCCAGTCGTCAGTCAAAGAACGAGATTTTTTCGCTGAAGGAGCTGTCGTTATTCTTTCATTTAGCGCGCACCGGTGTTTCTGTGGCTGGGTCAAAACACGGATTTCTCCTCTTCTGCGAGTCGCTATCCGGACACACACTCGCACACGGAGCAGAAGAGGAGGGGCGCTACCGTAAAGCCTCTAAACAACATTTTTACCTAAATTTCAGGTAAAAATGCGCATTTAAAAAAAATAATGATTATTATTTTGCCGTGTGCTCGCGTACCACAGGTTAAACCTTCACATGCCACTACTGGCACGCGTGTCATAGGTTGCCAACCCCTGGTGTAAAGTGCAAAGAAGAGGCGATCCTTAACTTTTGAAATGAAAGTGGAATAAAAAAGCTTGATGCGATTGAGTAAATGGTTGGATTGCTTTTTTTTCGGCTCCTTTTTACCACGGAGGAGGACCTCTTGAAGCGCATTATCCAAAAGTAAGTTAAACTCAACTTGATTTATCTTTATAGAGCATATTATTTTATGAAATGTTTCATTTTAATACAAAACAATACAGGTTACTCATACAAGCTTTAAACATACTTATATAAACCTTAAACATTCAAAATATAGCACTGAAGCAACTTACGAACAAATTCAACTTACGAACCTATCTCGTTCGTAAGTAGGGCAGTATATAGTATAAGTTATTTTGAAAAAAAAAAAAAAAAACAAATCAAAATAAACATAAAAAATTATAAATATATATATATATATATATATATATATATATATATATATATATATATATATATATATATATTGGAGAGGTGTTGTGAAAGGATAGTGGGATGTCTGGACGCGTTCTAAGGGATGGGCAGGGCATCGGTATGATGCGGCAAGGGTAAACCCGTAAAAGCTATTGGGACCTACTGTTGAACAGAAGAGTATGTTGTGTCACCCTGAACCGAGTGACATGGTCGCTTTCTTGTGTCCTGTTTCATCTGGAGGGACAAAAGCATGACCAACTTGGATGCAGAGGTGCTTACCTTGTTTGGTTGTTTGGGCATTTGGGTTGGCCATGCTCCGAAAATTTTTGTCTGTGGTTTTTTTGCTACTTTTTCCCTTTTTATTTTATTTTTCTATATTTTTGTAAGCGTTGTCTTGCTGTCGGTCACCCCTCTCGAGGGATATGACCAGGGTAGATCTATATATATATATATATATATATATATATATATATATATATATATATATGTGTATGTATGTATATGATATAAATAAAACATAACTAATTTAAAAAAAAGGAAAAAATAAGAATGATAATAAAATTAAAAATCCCAAAATACAATTTTATGAATACAAAAAGGATTGTTGAAGATTCTGAAAGGTCCCTGAACATAGATGAGTGGAATAGTATTTACATCTTGAAAATTAAAATTATAGTCTGAAAACAAGCAACAAAGAATCAAAGTTTGTGTTCCAAAAAGTATGCACATTTTTAATTGTATCAATTTCTTCTTTATGTGTTTGTATTCGGTTTTAAAATGTAATTATTTGATTTTGAATACTTATTTTTATATATTATTTATATATTTTAATCTATTTTTATCTATGTATATTTTGTATATTTAATTTTGGGTCATTCTTGCTTGCAGAGAAAGTTAACACCAGCCCTAAAAATATTTAATCAGAATTCCAATTATTGTAATTGGCCACAGGAAAACGACGGAAGTGTTCAAATCATCCTGACAGTCATTGAGACTTCTACCTTCTGCTGCCTAACCCTAAATGCATCCCCTCTACTCTGACACTTTGCACACTAAAAAAGACATTTATTACGAAAGGGGTCTTCCAATAAAGCTAACCCAGACTCACCTTTATCATGTGCTCAAGTGAAAGAACAACTAGAAGAAGACCTTGAGGACAGTGACAGGACATTTTCACTGCCAAGAATGCGGCAGCCAGACTTTTGACTAAGACAAAAAGTTTGAGCATATTACTCCTGTATTGTATGCCAACATGCACTGGCTCCCAGTCCACTTAAGATGTGACTTTAAGGTTCTCTTATTAACATACAAATGCTTGCAGGGACTTGCACCCTCATTTCTCTCTGTTTTGATTTTCCCGTATGTTCCTGCACGGAGCCTTCGCTCGGAAAATGCCGGTCTACTTGTGACTCCGAGAGCCAAGAAGTCTGCAGGCTCGAGAGCGTCTCCATCCGGGCCCCGGTGTTATGGAATGCCCTGCCTCCAGAGATAAGATCTGCAACCTCAATGGAAGTTTTTAAATCTAGACTTAAGACACACTTCTATTCCAAAGCTTATGATTGATGCCAACCTCATATTTTGTATTGTCCTGTCTTTTTCCGGCTGCCTGTCTGGGGGTAATACGAAGTAGGACGATCTGAGATGAGTCAGCGGACCAGCGTCTGACCTGAAGCATGTCAACGCCTGCATTTACCAGCTGGCGTCGTGGCCGTCATAGACTTTCTGGACTAGTTTACAGGATGGGGGCGTCATTGCTATCATGCACTTTCCGGACAAATTTTCAACATGTTACCTAGTGTTTACTATGTTTGTGTACTGTAATGCTAAACGTAATTCACCCTGGTCATCCTGAAAGGGGGATTACCACTTGTGAGGTCCCTTCTCAAGGTTTCTCTTTTTCCTCACGCTGAGGTTTTGAGTTGTTCCTTGCCCGCATGTTGGTTTAAGATCAGGTAATTGTGTAATTGTAATCCTGTGCAGTCCTTTGAGACATTTTTGTGATTAAGGGCTATATAAATAAATGTGACTTGACTTGGCCAAGAGCATTCTGAATAGTCACAATGCCAAGTGATGAGATGACACCAATTATTCTTTTAACATTTATACTCCTTACCTGTAGTGTACATGTGTGACTGTTGCCGACCTGTATCCAAAAATCCAGGTTTGGATGTCCATGGGCCGTGCTTTGGGATAAGCTATCGTCACGTCAATCACCCACTGCAGGCCTCTGCGCTTTTTACCTGGAACAGAAAAAGCAGGCACACCTATTTCATGGCCAATTTCAAGCACTTTTCAGGCACTTTCAAGGCTTACTTTTCATTTTTTTGTCCAGTACAATTAAAGGAAGAAACCGCCCCAAAAATAACTTTTTTTATTGTTGTCGACTTTGATACGAAAAAGGTCAGCATCTTGATGCTATCACATACTTGCTGCTATTTTCAGCTGTTCCTATCTATGGTCTACAATCTTTTTGTGTCATTGGGCTGCTTTAAACTGACATGAATTCTGCTTTAACAATGCACATGCAGCTTGGCTACATCATACTTGTTTACAAAAAAAGAAAGGCTCCATTCACTGTATGTGTTGGGTAGTAATTAAATTCAATACAGAAGACAAAGAAAGAAAAAGTACTGTACATATAAAAAAACTTAAAAATGAGCCAGATTTAGACCCGTTTTAATGATATTGATTGCTCTGAAGCAGAGTTCATTCAATCTTTTAATGTTGTTCGCCCATTTTTTTTTTTTTTTGCAGAATAGAATGTGTTCACAGATGTAGTCTGTGTCAATGTATCTTACAATGGCAACTACTTGCGCATGTCCACTCACACCTGTAAATGTATAAAGATGCAGTGAAAATGAGTCGCCAAGTTTCCCATGAAATCTATTTCGGGGGCATATAATAAAGGGGCACCCAAGACAATAATATTGAAGACAAAATAATTGTAAATACTCAAAACTAAAAAAAGTTTGTGACGATTCGGATGAACTGAAGAACCCGCGCGGGAAGGAGGGTAAGAGCAGAAGGCTCGCCCTAAAACAATGGGTCGTAAAAAAAGAAAAAATACGACCCTTTCTGTACAGGAATACTTACCAAAAGTTAATTAAATAAACTACACGGCTTCAGATAGTGTACACTAACTAAATTAGAATAAATTAAGCGAATTTTGTGGGCCCCCTGTCTGTACATGTTTGTTCAATGTTGTGAAATGTCTGATTGATCTGTCCTATATTCTCTTTTTTTATTGTCTAATGTTTGTCTTGCGCTGGCTTTTAATCGGCCCACGTAACTGAAAAGAAAAAAATTGGAAGGAATCGAAGCAAAATTGCCGCAAACGAGAGAGTGCGCCGCAACTTAAAAAAGGAAAAAGCGGCGCGAATTATGTTTTTTTTTTAAGAGTAAGACCGTTTAAAAAATATTGAATTGGGTGGAACAGCTATCACATCTCGTTAGGAATCGAAAACGTTAATTTTTTGGAAAATCGGCGTTTGACGCTAAGGGTGTGCAAAATAACGGCCGAGGGCCTACGGGGTTCCCCAAAAATATTTTTTCGGTCCAAATTTTTTTTGTTTTTTTTTTCAATTGGAAAACGATATATTCAGGAGTGGAAAGATCAGAAAACTTATGTTTGAGTTATTTTAGATGCGTTAAATGAAGTTAATGCCAGAATAACACTTGGAAAAGATACAATAACAAAAATAAAGATAGAATATTTCGGTTTTCAGTTCAAAATTAGAAAATTAAGGACTGTAAAGAAGATGAAAAATCAAATTGAGCGAATTGGAATGGATTGATTTGAGATAAAAGTTTTATACAAAATTATTGAAAAAGAGCGAATAAATACTTTATTTTCAATGAATATGGAGGGAAAATTCATTGAGTGAAATAAAAATGATAAAATGACTCGTAGATCAATACACGTCATTTTTACATTTAAACTGGTAAGCTAAAAAGCTAGTGTTAGAAGGTGCAGAAGGAAAAAGTGTTATGTTGGGAATGGATTGTTGGCAAAGCATATAAGGAAGTTACAAATACAGAAAGATGAGAGTTGGTAGAAGAAAGTAAAAAGGGGAAAAGAAAGTAAATCATTAAGGAGAAGAGCAAGGAGAATACAAGTAAGAAAAGGAAGGAATGTAAAAGGGAAAAGTTAATTAAATAAAAATAATTCGCTGAAAATTGGATATGAAAAACTTGCGACAAAAGTACGAAAAACAACACATTAGTGTTTTTGTAGTTCCTCATGGTCTTGAAAAGCACTATATAAATGCAAACCATTTATGATAGAATAGAATATACCTTTACCGACATAGTTACAAAATGGGTTAACATATTGTGACTGACAATGGAAATTTGGAATGACAATCCATCTTCAAAGTGAGGTAAAGGAACAGAGAGGATAAAGTTACAGTTATAATGAATACAATTTTTACATAAAAATATTTGCATGTAATATGTTACATACAGGGGCAGCACGGCGGCGCAGTGGTTAGCGCATGTGCGGCACAGTTCATGTCTTGGGAACCTCCTGCATGGGTTCAAATCCAGCTCCAGACTTCCTGTGCGGAGTTTGTATGTTCTCCCCATGCTTGCGTGGGATTCCTCCGGGCACTCCGGTTTCCTCCCACATTCCAAAACCATGCATTTCAGGTGAATTGGCCGGTCCAAATTGTCCTTAGGTGCGAAAGAGCGAGTGAGTTGTCTGTCCCCGTGTGCCCAGCGATTGGCTGGCAACCAGTTCAGGGTGTCCCCTGCCCACTGCCCGATGATTGCTGGGATAGGCTCCAGCATCCCCGCGACCCTACTGAGGATAAGCGGTTGCAGCCAATGAGATGAGATGTTACATACAGTTGAGGTTTGTGTAATATGCATTTGGTGAATAGTCATCGTAGTGAGAGAAAAGTTGTCAGCATTGTGCAAAACATGTGACAGTATTTTTATAGATAAGCTATAAAAATAAAAAATAAATTATTCAAAGGATGAAAATCTAATTGAAGGCAAATGAACATGGACATAACATGTTGTTTTGCTTAGAACAAGAAATGAGATGGCAAAGTATTACAATAATATAAATTCGACTACAAAAATACGATAGTAATACTATACAAACACTACACTATTTCGTTGCCATAATGGGAAATATTATAGACTACAGAAATATTGTTAGGGAACTATCGTGAAAACACAACAAAGGAACTAAGGTAAAGTTTGATTTCACAGTAAAAGTGTTGCACTAACGATGTTTTTGAGTTTTAGAATTTTGGTTCTTGTCTCAATTGGACTCATCAACCCGCTGAGGAGAAAATGGGAGAAAGAATGATGAGGAAAAGGTATCACTAATAACGATGATGAAGATATTACATGGGATGAACAATGGTAAGTGAAAAAACAATTTTGATGATATTAAAGGAATATGTCAACACTAAGGGCGTTACAGGTGAGAACCAGAAAATGTTTTGTGTTCATATGCGGCCGGTATGAACCATAAGCATGATAGGTAAATATCATCTCATCAGCTACACCGCTTGTCCTCAGTGGAGTAGCAGGAATGTTGGAGTCCATCACAGCGATCATCGAGCAGCGTTTGGAGGACACCCTGAACTGGTTGCAAGCCAATTGCAGGGCACACAAAGATAGACAATTCACTAGCTCATTCACACGTAGGGACAATTTGGACCAGCCAGTCCACCTGAAATGCATGTTTTTGAAAAAGGTAAGTAAACCGGATAGCCGGAGGAAACTAACGTAAACAATGAGAGCATGCAGGCTTCGCACAGGAGCCCGGTGGCTGGTTTCAAACACACACACCTGTTCCCAGGTCCTTAGTACTGCCGCACACGTGCTGGCCACTGCGCCACCGTGCTGCACACACATATAATATATATATATATATATATATATATATATATATATATATATATATGAAACAATTTTAAAACTGAACTATCAATAATGATAAAATGATAGATGTAAAAGAATAGATTAATAGAGATATTGTAGTGTACGGAGTTTATTTTACCCCTAAGGGATTTTGAATTCCGTGTACTAGCTTGCTAAAAGATTTATAGATCTAGGCAGAGATCTATGAACCCCTAAAATTTAGTGATACAAAGATCAAAGTTATGAATCGGTGACAAATATAGTAGATATCTGCATATTCATTCAGTTTTGATCATCGAATTATTAATTTATTTCTGCATTTGTTGATGGTAATGGCGAATAACAGGCTTGTCTTTTTCCATTTTTCTACTTTCTGTACTTCCTTCTTTCTTTAACATCTTAGTACAACGTAATTCGTGATATCAATCATCAAAGCAAATGAGCCGTTTAAAAGCAAGCTCTCTTTGATGAATTGAACAAGGAAAAAAGCCGCTTGTCTAATAAAAAAGACTGACTTAACCTTCGCTCGACAACAATGACGTAATCTCGAAATGACGAGATCTCATTAGCTAAGATCAGCGTGCAGAAAAATAAAAACTCATACAGCAAAACCAAAATAACGATAAGGCTTGTAATGCCTTAAATCTTTGTTAAAGAGTAACTAAATGATCATGACAACTTAAAGGGAAACCAAACTAATCATTTCTTGTTGAATATGCGAATAGCAAAAGGGTAAAGCTTATATGTAATAACTTGTGAAGCCCTTAGAGACTAATTGTGATTAAGGGATATACAAATAAAAATGACTTGACTTGACTAATAACTTTAAGACGTGTAGTTTTGCTCCTAATAAAGCAAGGACGAAAAAAGCAATGAAGATGACTGGAAACCGTCCATAATTTTAGTGTCCATCTTCTTGTTCGTAAATGGACAAATTCAAAAGAGGCGTAATACGTAAAAAGATTATATTCCTTAGTTGTTCTCGTATTCAATAATAGATTACTCTCAATAAAAAATGCAGGTCATTTGAACAATTTCAAATAATCAAAATTTTGAAAGAAATTCGAAAATGACGACAAATTAACACAGAAAAGAAAATTCGAGACTAGAAATCATTAATAACGTAGCTGAAGCTATTTCAGTCACTGAATGAAATGTTTCTTTTAAACAGAAAAGAAAAAAGAAACAAGTATTAATAGTCGGGCCTTAATCACAAGGGATCTCGAAGGGCTGCATAGAACAAAGACTAATGCGTAAAAACAAAGATTGTTGCGCGGAATAAAGATTATGATGATAATAAATACGACTCAACAAGATAATTCATAAGTGACAAGTATGTATTGCTCTATATTGAATCAATAACTAAAGATTGATTATGATTACAGGGAGAGGAAAATACAATTACAAAGTTTTGACATTAAGTTCGATTTGACATTTTTTGAGATTTTTTTTTTTACATCTTTTGAGATTTTTGATGTTTAGATAGTGTGAGGGTTTGGAATTTTGACAAGTTTAGCCCAAAAGACAATTGGGAGGACAATTGATTACACACTGAATTTTTTTTAGGAGTGTTACGATTGACGAATGATAAACAAATGTGTAACAAATACTGACTTATGATTTGGTTAAGTTAAAAGGAAACGGTGTCTATGGAAGAGCATTTTTAGAAGACAATGAGAAACAGATTGATCAATCTTGAAGAGGGTCATAGGAAATAAAAATAACAGATTAGTTGATTTCGACACATATCATGCTAATTTAAAAATAATTGCACGGGAAATAACTGGATAGAAATTGATTAAACTAAGATAATGTCTACTAGTACTTAAGTTTAGAGAAAAATGTAAGACATTGAATAATCCGGCTAATTTGCTAAACATCCCAGTACGTAAGCACATTAAAATTAACGAGACTCTTAAGTGCCACTGAATTCCACAAAATACTCCTTCTTTTCTTTGTGAAAGTCAATGCACTTTCCAAAGGACATATCAATCTGTCAAAAAGAGGTCATGGACAAAAATTATTTGCTGAAAACAGTTGAGAACAAAGACATCAGTCATCCATTATCTGCGCCGCTTATCAACAGCGAGGCCAAGGGGGTGATGGAGCACATCCCAGCTGCGCTCATCAACAACGAGATCAAGGGGGTGATTGAGCACATCCCAGTTGCTTTTCAGACAGCTAACAGGAGATTCCTGCACTCGTTGTCAGTGGAACTGACAAAAAAGACAATAAAGTCATTTCGTGTTTGACATGGACATATTTTGAAGAAGTATTTTTGATGGTCCAAAAGCAACATTCAAATGGTGAATGTACTGTGGAATACGCAAATCAAAGACTGAAAGACAACAACATTCAAGAATACGGCTGCTTGAAGTTATATAGAGTCTTGTTAATACAAAGTGTAAATGTACGTGAGGAAGATTTATTAATTCATCTTGCAAATTTATAAATGCTGTCTTATTTCACTCGTATTCATAGATAGTGAACTTAGGTTTTACCTCAGGGGGGAATTTTTGAGACATTCAGTAAAATAAAAGTTAAAACCTAGTTTTGTCCGCAATTAATGAAAAATTGTCTTCTGAATAAGTTCTCCATATAACTGTTTTTTGAGATTCAAATTACGAAATTTGGACGGATAGAAAAATATTACACAAAAGAAATGTTGTATGGACATTGTTGAATAGCAGGCCATAGTAACCTATAGTAATTCACTAATGTGCTCCGAAACCCTTTATTCAAGGTGAAAGGCTTTCAACATGGCGGCGCATGGATACATGCTTGCGGCTCGTTGTCCAGCTAATCTTCTATTTATTGCCGTTCTCTTGTCTTTTTTGCTTTCACTTTTGGACACATGTGTGGCCAAAAATACTTACAGTAGGGACGAACTTATTCGGTTGGGTGGGCGTCTAAATTTCGACTTTTCGGGCACTTTTTATAACGCCTATGATATACCGAGCGAACTTCAAAGAGACCCGGCATCCTTGTGGACGGCTATTCCGCTTAATAAACGACGACGGCGCCGTAAGGAAAGGAAACAGAAGCGTGGTTGCCGTGCAGGCAGATGTGTGAAGCGTGCGAAGTCTAAGCAGCAAGATGGACGCGAGGAAGGACGCGAGGATGTAACTAATTCCACCATTCATCCCTCGCCGGACAACCCACACGAAAAACCACAAGAGCGGCAGCTTTTGAAGATTTCGACAAAGACTACAAAGAGTTCAGCTAAGTCAAATGATTCAGCAAAGCTGAAATTTGGTCTGTTAAATATTAGATCGCTTGCTCCAAAAGCTTTACTTGTTGATAACATTATTCGTGATTATAAACTTAACTGTATGGGTCTTTGTGAAACTTGGTTACGCCCGGATGAGTACTTAGCGCTAAATTATGCTTCTCCCCCAGACTACGAGAGTAGCCATGTAGCACGCACGTCAAAAAAGGGTGGCGGTGTCGCGCTAATTTCTGAAAAAACGCTAAAATTTAATCCCAGTACCTCTAATAATTACAATGCGTTTGAGGCTCTTGTGATGCGGTCTTCTCTATTGTCAATTTATGTAATAACTATCTATCGTGCACCTGGGCCATACACAACTTTCTTAGACGAATTTGCTGAACTTTTGTCTGAACTTGTAACCTATGCAGACAAAATTATAATTATGGGAGACTTTAACATTCATATGAACTCCCCACTCAATTCACTTACTATTGCGTTTAGGTCTCTAATTGATGCATTTGGCTTTAATCAACTGGTTGATTTGCCAACCCATAAAAATGGGAACACGCTAGACTTGATTCTGACTCGAGGAGTTATAACCTCAAACATTATGGTGTTACCGTGTACTACCGTTATCTCGGATCATTATTTAGTTACATTTGAGGTGCTAGCTAAGTGTAGTGTTAAAAAAGCTGAAGTATTTAGCGGACGCAATATAAGCACTGGCACAGTTTCTGAGCTCTTTGAACTCCTTCCTGGAGCAGTTGCGTCCTTTCCTACATACAATGGCTCGATTGATTCACTCATGAATGAGTTCAATACCACCCTGACTAGTGTGCTGGATTCAATAGCGCCCATAAAACTAAAATCACGTCCTAAAAGACGCACGCCTTGGTTTACTGATGAAACTAGAACCCTTAAACAAGAATGCAGGAAATTGGAAAGAAAATGGCGCGCTACCAAGCTTGAGGTTTTCCATCAAACCTGGTGTGACAGCTTGTTAAAGTATAAAGCGGCCCTTGCCTCTGCCAAATCGGCCTACCTTTCGAAGGTGATTGCGTCTCAAAAGAACAACCCCAAAGCCCTTTTTGACACTGTAGCATCGCTTACAAGGCAACAGACTATTGCAGATAGTTCGACACACTCTGCTCAGGACTTAATGGTCTTCTTTACTAAGAAGATTCAATGCATACAGGAAGAAATTGCTAAAGAAATTATTAATACCACACATATTAAAGGACTGAAATTTACAGATGCACGACAGGGTGGCTGCCTTGGGAAAATGGCCGGTTTTAGTGAACTGTCACTTGATGATCTCAAACAGGTGGTAAATGCGGCCAAACCGACAACTTGCCAGTTCGACCCGCTCCCAGGTTCACTTATTAAAAGTCTTTTTGGCGTCCTTGGACCTTCAGTTCTAAATATTATAAACATATCACTCTCCTCAGGTGTAGTTCCAGCAGCTTTTAAGTCCGCCGTTATTAAACCCACACTGAAACGACCCAACCTTGATCCAGAAATATTAAGTAATTACAGACCTGTGTCAAACCTACCTTTCCTCTCTAAAGTACTCGAAAAAGTAGTGGCACAGCAGCTGAATGCTTTCATATCCGAGAATAACCTTTTTGAATCCATGCAATCAGGATTCAGGGCTAACCACTCTACTGAGACAGCTCTGATCAAGGTAACAAATGATCTCCTAATGTCAATGGATTCTGGCGCTTCATCACTTTTGCTGCTGCTGGATCTTAGTGCTGCTTTTGACACAGTGCACCACAATATCCTACTAGAACGGTTGGAAAAATGGATTGGTCTCTCAGGAACCGTCCTCTCGTGGTTCAGATCCTACCTCTCAGATAGGACGCACTGTGTTAAATATGGTGAAATGACATCTGAGCCCTTTAATGTTACCTGCGGTGTTCCGCAGGGTTCAGTGCTTGGCCCCCTTCTTTTCAACATTTACATGCTTCCATTAGGTGACATTATTCGCAAGTACAACATCAGCTTCCACTGCTACGCAGACGACACTCAACTCTATCTTCCGTTGGAGGAATCTTCCACACTAAACTGTGGAAATTTGGAGGCCTGCCTCACTGAGATAAAAGAGTGGATGTCACTCAATTTCTTGCGTCTTAACTCTGAAAAGACCGAAATGTTAGTCATTGGTCCATCTAAATGCCGCGATTTATTCTCAAAAACTGCTGTGAACATTGACAAATGTCACATCACACAGAGTGACTCAGTTAAAAATTTAGGTGTCATATTTAACCCTGATCTAACCTTTGAGATGCATGTAAAGAAAATTACTAGAATTGCTTTCTTCCATATTCGTAACATTGCCAAAATCCGTTCAATACTGTCTCAGTCTGATGCGGAAACTATAATTCATGCATTTGTTACCTCCCGTCTCGATTATTGTAATGCACTACTCTCCGGTCTCCCGAAGTCCAGAATCAAGTCTCTTCAGCTAGTACAAAATGCCGCAGCGAGGCTTTTAACTAGGACAAAAAAGTACGATCACATAACACCGATTTTGGCTAACTTGCACTGGCTTCCAGTGAGCCAAAGATGTGACTTCAAGGTTCTCTTAGTATTGTACAAAATCATACATGGACTTGCTCCCTCTTATCTTTCAGATCTGATCTGCCCCTATGTCCCGGTCCGAAGCCTACGATCTGAGAGTGCCGGTCTTCTGGTGATCCCGAGAGCAAAGAAGTGTTCTGCTGGTTCGAGAGCGTTCTCCATCCGGGCACCGGTGCTGTGGAATGCTCTTCCCCCTGAGATCCGATCTGCAACCTCAGTGGAAATGTTTAAATCTAAACTTAAAACTCACTTCTACTCCATTGCATATGAATAATAACCTACTCTTCTTGTCGGCTGAAAAATAGTCTGTGTAACATAGTGTACTAATCTGTGAAGCCCTTAGAGACTTATTGTGATTAAGGGCTATACAAATAAAAATGACTTGACTTGACTTGACTTAATATAACAAAATTACAATGTTTGTCAAATTGATTAACAATAATCAATTAGAATAACCATTCACCATTAGATTATCGCCCACATTGAGAACATTTTTGGATGGTATTTTTCATCTTTGGCAAAATCATTCACTTTGAGCGTGAATTACTTGCTTTGTTTGCAAAATACTGTTTTTTTGAACAAATTTACTTACTGAAAAGATATAACGTAGGTTATGATTTTTACAAAAGGCAAAACATAGAGTGAATCGTAACAATAAAAACGTGTTTTCTTGGGTTAAATTGATAATTTAACCACTACCCTAGTCATCTGCCTCGAGGGGAATGGCCAACAGCAAGATAACACATTGAAAATCAAAAGAAAATGCTAATAAAAAGTGCATACATTTTTTTTTTTGAATATGATCAATCCACAAAAGAGAAAACACTCAATCACTCAAATCAGGGTAAATGATTCTGACAAGGATAATGGTTAAACTGATTCAGTGACTCATCTCATCTCATTAGCTACACCGCTCATCCTCAGTAGGGTCGCGGGGGTGCTGGAGCCCATCCCAGCAATCATCGGGCAGTGGGCAGGGGACACCCTGAACTGGTTGCCAGCCAATCGCAGGGCACACGGGGACGGAACTCACTCACTCATTCACACCTAGGGACAATTTGGACCGGCCAATTCACCTGAAATGTATGTTTTTGGAATGTGGGAGGAAACCGGAGTGCCCGGAGGAAACCCACGCAAGCACGGGGAGAACATACAAACTCCGCACAGGAAGTCTGGAGCTGGATTTGAACCCACGCAGGAGGTTCAAGACATGAACTGCGCCGCACACGCGCTGACCACTGCGCCGCCGTGCTGCCCGATTCAGTGACTGGTTTTAGTTAAAAAGCAAAATTTGAGATTTAGAACTAACAATTTAAAAAATAAATTGTTTATCTTCGAGTTGGAGTTTTGGGATAGAATGCTCAAAATGGATATGGCAACTTATAGTGGGGATTTTGATTTTCACTCATAATAAATATAAAGACAACTTAAGAAAATATACGAATCTATAAAGGAATTTGTTTTTTTTTATTTGTTTTGAGCCACGAAAGTCTCAACATGGGGGAGAGTAAATTATGGGTAACATAAACCATTTAAAAAAAAAAGTCCCTCTAACTATCCTTTTTTCCCCAACTATAGCTTTCCCTGAATATTCAGTTCTATGGTATTCATTATGCTTTTCTCATCCATACAGAAGATGGTGACCCCTGCTGAACAGATGACATAGCTCTGTCAGCCCAGGGAGCTTCAAACTTAACTTTCATTCAGCTTTCTCATCCATACAGGAGATGGTGACCCCTGCTGATCAGATGACGGACTTCTGTCAGCCCAGGGAGCTTCAAACTTAACTTTTCTTCCCAAGGGCAGCGGTCAGTACTCTGGGGAGTGTGCCAGCACTCTTGCCATCAGCGGTGTCTCCTACACACGTCCGCCACGAGGCAGGAGGCTGTTATCTCAGGGAAGAAGTTAGCTTGCCACATCCGAAAAGAGGTGCAGTCCAGTGTGGACAACTGGATGGTGTCGCCTCATCTACAAGCAACACATCATCACGCCAGGGGGCGTGGGGATCTTAACAGTTGCCATGCTCATGAAAAACGGCATCAAAGCCGCCAATAATGCCCTAATCTATTCTCCCGAAAGAATAGGTATCGTACTCAACAATGATATCTAGAAAACTGATGGTCGTAAAAGTACCAAAATAAGACTCCTAAAAAACTGTGGGAAGGAAGGAGTTTTGGTTCAATTTCTGCTATTGTTTTGTTGAAAACTTTGGACTTTGCGGACTGCTTTGTTACATTGGTATCAGTTCCCATACATTATACAATTTACATGGACTTAGACAGCGTTGTCTAAAAGGACTTATCCCTACCGGCTAAAGGGAAAACCACCCCATTGCACTCGCGAAGATCCGAGCGGGTAAGGCTAATCGAGCCCCCATTCACGAAGTCACCCAGGCCCTGTGGAGACAAACGCGCAGGCAGGGTTCTTTGTTTTATGTTTTTTGTTTTTGTTAATTTTATCTGTGATTCTTATAGTTAACCATTGCTCATTACTACTACGTTTTCTAGTATAAGAGACAATCTCGACCTCATGGAAACGAGGTGGGAGGAGGGGATTTTTATTTCTTTACGAAGGTTTTTCGCCCCTCCATGAAGCTACCAACCTGTTGGATTTCTTAATGATGTATAAACTTGAAACCTCTGGTATTGTTTTCTTCGAAATTAACAAGAGGGGGGAATGATAGGTTGGTCGTTGTGGTTGTAACATTTCTCAGAATTCACTGTGTGAATATAACTTGTTTTTATATTCCTAAATATAAAAACAATCTTTCACACACACACATGAAGTAACGGTTGAATAATCAGTCTATTTGTATCTCTTGTACGTTTATCAGTTTTGTACTCTTTTATTTTGAAGTTGCATTTCCGGTGTATTTATCTGTTTCCTGTGTGACTTAAGTTAACTAGACACATGGGGGCGCGCAGTGTGGCCGGGAGCCCAGCCGGGGTGAGTGGTGTTTGGGCCATTACCAATGCTAAAAAAATTTATTTAACTTAATGCTTGTTTTTATTTGTTTAATTCTGCCAACATAGAGTTCATATAAGTTTTAACTTTATCATGTGCCACCTAACAAAAAAAAAATTGCAAAAAAAATTAGCAAAATCATCCGTTTAAGGGACTTGACTTTGTTGAGGGGTGCCCCTGCCGACTGCCTGAAGATGCCGGGGATGGACTCCAACACCACTGCGACCCTACTGAGGATAGGCAGGGCAGATAATGGATGGATGGGACTGGACTTTTTTCAGTATTAGGAGAGGGAAAGCAAATGCTGTGATTTTGCATGGAAGAAACTTTTTAAGATATATGAAAAGATAACCAGGTATGCCTTGAAGTTCCCCAATGTAACCCTGGGGGTACCAGTTCACATTATTGAGAAAACGGAAATTATTTCAAAACGGATTAAAAAAAAGAAAAACTATCCATTATTTATTATTTTAATGTTTCCCGCAAAAATTATGTACAGTATGTCACAAAAGTGAGTACACCCCATAAATTTCTACAGAGATGTCATTAGAGTGTTTAGTAGAACAACACTGAAGAAACATCGCTTTGACACAATAAAAGGTAGTCTGAGTAAAGCTATGACGCTTGGTTGGTTGGTTGCTTAGTTAGTTGGTTGGTGAGAAAAAAAGAAACAAAAGGAAGAGAAAAAAAAGGGAAACATTTAGAAAAAAAGACAGAAAAAAAGAAAAGAAAGAAATGTAGGAAAAAAGTAATAAACACAATTAGATTTTTTTTAAAGGAACTTTTAAAAAAGTAGAAAAAAATACGGAAAAAAGAAGAAAAAGTTTTGTTGCATTCAAATAATTTCCAATTATACAAAGTCAATCTTGTTGCCAACATTGTACTTCCACTAAAAAATGTGATTAAATACAGTTGTGTATCGTGCAACCAACTAAATAAGCCCCCAAATATGTTAGTATTATGCGACAAAAGATACCAGGAAAAAAAAAGAAATGGAAATCTTGTGAAAGAATTGTAAGAACAAAAGACGTTTTTAGGCCTTACAACCTTTGCAATAGTACATGAGTCAATTCATTCAAAAGAGAAAAATAATTTTGCATTGCCGGAAACTCAGCAAAATGTTTTGGACATGATTTAGTTGCCACACTTGGGATTATGGTTGCTCACTGTTGTTTCAAGCGTTGCTCACCGACTTTGTGTGAACGCTCAGACCCGTGGAAAATAAAAGGGAACATTGGTCCCAACAGAGATCTATGGGTCCCCAAAATTTAGTGTTATCGCGGTTGAAATTGTAAATCGGCGACAAATATATAATATAAATCTCTACATTCATTCCGTTTTAATTTTTTATTTTTTAGTTCACAACAATATTGTACATTATACAAAATATTATTGCTGAATTAATTATAATAATCTATATTTTCATTCAGTTTTAATCATCACAGTTAATTGGTAATACAAAGCAGTTATCACCTCAAATTTTTCAGTTCATATATTCTTTGTGGTTTGCTGTCCCGCCATAGTTGTAATGCCTTCTCAAGGTCCAATCCATTATCATCCTCCTCCTCATAGCGTCACCAGGAATATAATTGAGTCCATTTTGGCAGAAAAGTCCTTTTCTTGCTCGGAGTATCCTTTTGTTTATTTTCTTTAGTCGAATCGTTCGCTTCAAAACATGTGTTTTCCTTGCCTTCGCGGTTTTCCGAAGAATTTCTCCGCCGTTTTTTCGCGCCTGAATTATTGCCGTTGTTACCACTTTCTGTGTTATGTTTCGACTTATTACAGACACTGAAGAAATTACCAATTTTTTGTTGATTTGCACCTAATACCAACTGTTTTTTCTGAGGCAAACTTCTCTTTCACTCGACAAGCGCCACAACAATGACGTCATCTCGAAGCAACGAGATCTCGTTTGCCGAGATCGGCGCGAGACCAAAACAACAATGGCGGATCTGCCTGATGAAAAGTTTGGAGTGCGGTAAATCTTTGTTAAAAAAAAAGTAATAGGGTAATAATGACAATTTGGTGTCAAAATAGTTGCGTCCCGGGGACGCACAATGATTTGACCCAATGCGTCCCCAGCAAAAATGATGCGTCTAGGACGCAGGGACGCGGGCAAACAAGAACACTGCTTGTTATTTAAATATTTTCTTTTAAAGCTATTGTATTTAATTACCTTGTATTATACACTATATTATCTTTTTTTACTCTATTCTTTTACATCTATTATGTTATAATTATTGAGAGTTCATGTGTCAAATGATTTCTTGTATATATCTAGTTTATGGTTTATACTGGCTGAATAAATAAATACAATACAATACAACCCCTACGCAACAAAAGTGAGTACACCCTAAAGTGATGTTCCTAACGGGTATGGTCTGAGCACTTCCAGGCCAACCTCTGCAGCAATGCTGACACCACTCCTGCCCCTATCTTTCTTAGATAGCATTTGGATTTTTGGACACCCAACATAAGCCCTGTGCAGAGTTCATCCTGATTGTTTACAGCGCTGAAAAATCTTGGCCACTGTACTGCAGCTCAACTTCAGGGTCTTGGCAATCATCTTGTAGCCTTGGGGAGCCTTATGTGATTCCAAAATTCCGTATTAAGGTCCACAGAGAGTTCCTTGCAATGGTGTACCATATTGAGAGTTTCAGTGACCAGTATGACAGTGTACTTCAAATTGAACATACCTGCTCCTTATTCATACGTGAGACCTAATACGAGTAACAATTCTCATGGTATTTTGGAGGGAAAATGACAAGCAGTGCTTTGTTTGGACTTATAGTGGCGTAGTACTCACTATTGTTGCCAAGGGTTTAGTTAGTGATGGCTAGATTTTGATTTTTTTTAAAGGGGAAAAATAAGTGTACTCCTAAAAAAGCTGTACACAGACTTATTTTCACTGAGTCAAAGCAATGTTTCTTCAGTGTTGTTCTATTAAACATTTCAATGAAATCCCTGCAGTAATGTGAGGAGTGTACTCACTTTTGTGACATACTATGTACAGATAGTAGATGGTAAAAAAAAAAATTATATGTATAAATACATTTGCTTTTGGGACATTATTATGTTTTTTTGTTTTGGAAATATGTAGAGAAGTAAGAAAGGTCTGTGATTTTCCATTGATTACATGTTTTATGACATATGATATGAAAATGAAGTACCCTAAAGAACCCCCAAGAATACAACTTTGAGAACCATGTCTCTGTAAATTAACTGGAATTTCTTTGCCTTCAAAACAAAATGAAAAAGTATCTGCTGGTGTTTGACAAGTAACTTTCAAATGTGTCTCACTGCAGCGCTAGCTTCCTTCTTACATGTGTTATTTTAATGGACATGTGGCAGAGAAATGAGAAATAAACACATCAAATTTAGCAGCTTTATCTGCCACTATCAGGGTTAGTACGCCCTTTTCATGGCCAAACTGAAACAATTTACAAGCACTTAAAGACGAATTCTTAAAATTTTTCATTACCTTCAAAGGAAGAAATCCAGTGCCAATCCAAAAAACGTTTTTTTTAATGTGTTGACTTTGATGACTATAATAAAGTCGCTATCATGCTGCTAGCATACATTTTGTGCTATTTTGAGGTAGTCCTATCAATGATCTACGATCTTTTTGGGCTGCTATAAACTGACATTGATTCTGCTTCAACAACACGCTCAGCTTGGCTACGTAACACTTGTTTACGAACACGAGAAGGGTTCTATAGGTGTTTGGTATTAATGGAGTTTTACACGGGGGACTACTGTCTGTATAAAAAGCAGAAAAACTAGGCAAATTTGGACTCATTTAAATGATATTGAGTGCTCCAAAGCAGAAATTATTCAATCTTTCAATCATAGAGACTGCAGATCTTTTTCTTTTTGTAATACTTATTTTAATTTGTATTTTTTTCCCGTGTCTTTAGGGAAGCTGTGTCTAAATTGGTTAAAATAGAATTGTAAACTGGTATTTGTTTTGCATTTCGTCATGTGTTATAGAACTGAAGAGTAGATATTTTTAATATTTATTTTATTGTTTTTCACCGCTTATCCTCACTAGGACAGTGGGGATGCTGGAGCGCATCACAGCTCCCCAAGATGCCTGGGATGGGCTCCAGCAGTTCCGTGACCCTGCTGAGGAGAAGCGGTGCAGATAATGGATTGTATGGATTGTCCTAGTATTTTAAATAAGCCATTTTCTGGGACATTCATAGTTGAAGACGGCCAGGGGACGTCGTGGTGAGTTACCTAGGCTTTAAAGTTTTCGGGTTTCTTGTTTCAGACTGATCATGATGTTTTTCTGACTATATTTTAAAATAATATAATGAATTCCGAGAGTTCAAGCTTTCCAATTATATGTGGCTTGACGTATTTCAGTGACTAATGACATCGTACAGGCGAGTATTAGGAACGTTAAGGGATTAACGAACCATATATTATTAAAACGCTTTCTGTGTACTTAAATATCAAATGTTTCAATGTGGGCACATGTGGCTTATAATCAGGTGCAGCTTACAATCAGGAGTGCCTTATAATCTGAATTTTACGATATTCATTTACCGAATTTTCACAACTATAAGGCATACCTAAAAGCTTTTATTTTTTTTAAAACCTGACCATGCTCCTTATAATACGTATAATATGTATCAATATTGAGTCGCAAGGTCTCGCAACTAAGGCAAGCAGCCGCTGACTAGCTTTTCCCCCGTAGGCGAAGTAAAATGTGGTGTATGCTGGATCTATATGCCGGCCTTTCATTTGCCAACGGATGCAAATCATCATTTGAATCAGTCACTATTGGCTAAAGTTATTCAGATGTAAAGGAGGCGGGTCCTTTAAAGCATTTACAGGCTTGCATAGGCTAAAGCGGGACAAAACAAAGCCTGCAATTGGCTGAAAAAGATGAATGTTAAACAAATGTTAGGTTGCTCTACGGCATGGAGAAAACAATTTTTACTAGTCTGTATTTGTAAACAGGAATTATGGGGCTAAACAGACAGCTAGCAACAAGCAACGTCTATCGATGCAGATACTTCTCGGCAGATTCTTCTTTTATTTGTCAGCATTATTGCGTCTTTTGGAGCGTGTAAATATTTTACATGATTGGATTTACTACAATTACGGATGAGGACCATGGTTGCGTATTATTATTGAACGTGATGGCTGCAAGACGACTTTGGTGACCTACCTCGGCTTTATATTTTCCCAGTATCTTGTTTCAGACCGATCTTGATGTTTCTGTGATGAGTCTATTTTTAAATTCAATTCAATTCAAGTGTTTATTGTCATATGCACCGGGAAGAACCATGTTTCCCTGCACAATGACATTCTTACTTTGTTGTCCATACAGTTGTCAGCGAAAAAGAAAAATAGAAATTAAAAAATAGTTGGCATTTCTTGAATCCCAAAGGTTTAACCTTCCTAATGAGATGTGGAAAGACGCATTTGAGTGATTGGCGACATCGTACAGACACCGTGTCCGTAGGTGTCTGAGACACATATTTGCTCCTTTGCGAGCAGTCGGATTATTAAGGGGTTACTAAGTTTGACTGAACTATCTGACTGTTTTGTAGTCCTTTGAGACATTTTTTGATTAAAGGCTATACATATAAATGTGTTCCCACGTTAGCGCCTTATAGTCCAGTGCACCTTATGTGTGAAAAATGTCTGACAAAAAAATATTTTTGGGGGTGCGCCTTATAACCCGGTGCGCCTTATAGTCGGTCTATTTCATGTGTTTATGCATTAACATATGCAATGACTAATTCCTAAATAATTTGGTGCGTAATGTTTTATTATTATTGATAATACTGTATATCATTAAATATAAATCAGAAGAGCCGATCAGGAGCCAAAGGAGCCAGCTCTTCTCAGAGAGCAGGGTCAAAAGAGCTGTTTTTTTAAACAGAGCTGTCCTCTTGGGTATGACCAGTAGGCAGCGGTGATGCTTCAAATGACAACGCCAAAATGACAAGCCACCAGAGCAGGCATGTTGGCGTTTTTTTCACATGCTTTAAAAAAAAATAAAAAGCATTGACTTATTGCGAGGTCTATAGTCAGACTTCCGAAAAATATGGCAATGAAAACTATTTTTAGCATTTTTATGCACTTCACCCAAAATCTAAGTTTTCTCCTGACCTTGAAAGCAACATTAAAATTTTTTTCAAGGATTTCAAGCACCCAAATAAACCCAGTTGACAAATAACTTTCAAATGTGCCTGACTAGAGCGCTAGATTCATTCTTACATGTGTTATTCTTATGGCCATGTGGCAGGGAAATGACAAAATGATTTTACCAGCCCAATCTGCCACTATTCAACCACTACAACAGGAGTCGCTCTGATGGTCTTTATATGGCCAAATTCAAGCGCTTTTTAAGCACTTTCAAGGGATTTTTTTTTTTCAAATTTTCCAGTACCAATAAAGGATGAAATCCATCCAGCACCGATCAAAAGAATGTTTCTTTTTGGTAGTTTTGAAGTCGCTATCTTGCTGCTAGCACATGGCGCTGCTCCTTGTTAGGAGTTGTGATTTTTTTTTTGTGTCAATGGGCTGCTATAAACTGACATGAAATCTGACATTCTACTTCGACAACCAGATGTAGCTCAACTACGTCACACTAGTTGACAAACATTGGAAAGGTTGGGTAATAATGGAGTTTAATCCAGAAGACAAACAAAAAGTATCTCATGTATATAACAGAAATATTATCCAAATTTAGACTCATTTTAATGACATCAAAGTCTCTGAAGCAGAGTGCATTCAATCTTTCAATCTTTAAAACTGCTGATCCGTTGCTTTTTGTTTTACTTATTTGAGTTTATATTTTTGCTTGTTTTCCAGATTTGTGTCTAAATTGGTGAAAGTAGAAATGTAAATAGTTAATTTTATCATGTATATTTTATCAATTGTTATTTATCATTTGTATTTTACTTAGCATTGATGAGTTTTTTTAATTGATTTTTAATTGTTTACATTTCCAGGAATTTCAAGTAATTTGACTTTAGATTGGTCCAGTATGTAAAAAGCTAAAATTGTTTTGTATTTTCCCTTTTTTTGTTTTTTTAGCTCTGTGAATATTGTTATTTATATTTCTTTCATGTGTTTTGCAGGGATTCCCTGCAAAATATATTATATTACTAATAATAAAATAATTAAGTGCATAATGTTTTATAATTATTGCTAATATATCATTGAAAAAAAAATCTAAGGAGACCCGTAGGTTTGAGAGCGTTCTCCATTCGGGCCCCGGTGCTGTGGAATGCTCTTTCCCCTGAGATTCGATCTGCAACCTCAGTGGAAATGTTTAAATCTAAGCTTTAAACACACTTTTATTCTATAGCATATGAATAACCTATATTTTATGTTGATAATACGTGTATTATTTGCCCTGTCATAATAGTCTGTAGTTTGCAATAATCTTTGATTTGTGCCGAAAGAGCCGGCTCTTCTCAGTGATCCGATTTGAAAGAGCCATTGTTCTAAGATTTCCATGACTAGTTTGATAGAACTGTCCTCTAGGATGGGGCAGTAACGCTTCACATGACAAATTGAAAATGAGGACTGGAGCCACCGTTGGTGTCTTTTTACGCACTTTTTTTTTTTCTTCATTTAAAAGCATGGTCTTTGGAGTCAGACAACCATGAAACAAGGCAACGGAAATTCTTTAAAGCACATTCCCCAAACATAAAGCATTTCTGGAACTTGAGAACACAACATTAAAATTCAAGCATTTTCAAGGATTTCAAGCACGCAAAGGAACCCTGTGTAAGTTACCTGCTTGGTTTGAGGCGGCGCTCTCGTTGACGCTGCCGTTCTCGTGCTGAGCCGACAAAGTTCTCAGGATAACCTGAGTCGCTCCCAGTCGAGGCAAGGTGACGTGCGTCAGGTGCGGAAGAGAATGCTTTTTGGCAAACGTCTGGCTAGTTTCCCTTCGTTTGCGCAGGAAGCCACCTTCGGGAAACAGCACTATCCACTTCCTGTCACGACTGTGGTAATATTTGTCTAAGTGGTCCTTCAAGTAGACTAGCTGCTTGTCTCGGTGGGCTTTACCCTAAAGAGAAATGTGGAAAGACCAAAACAGTTATTGTAGGTATGCGAGTCCGGGTCATTTGATCAGCATGATGATGGAAATTTGCCACTACAGAATCCCTATAATTGGGGTCTCCAACCTTTTTCAAGGCAACAGCTCCTTTTTATAACAAATTAGCGCAAGGGGCACCCAGTTTGATATGCATTGCTGGAATACCAATGTATCATGTTATTACTATGTTGTTACCAGGTTATTACCAGGTTAAATATTTGACTCAGTCAACCGCTATAAAATAATTTTATTATAAAATCACAATGACCCAGAACTGGTGAGCAGTGTTGGGCACGTTACCTAAAAAAAGTATTTAGTCATAGTTAAGCTCCTGTGGTGAGGGGCCCTCTCCCCCTGGGAGGTGTGAGAATTCTCCCACCGTGGTCTGCTGCGTGTCGTAAGAGGCGTCTAAAGTGGAGGGAGTGAGGGGACTCTCCTCTTTATGTCTACTCCCTAAGAGACAGCAAGGCAAAGAAAGGAGGGCAGGAGACAGAAAGTTCTCGCAAACCCTAGTTATAGGGTAACTAAATGTAAGAGAATGTGGAAGTAAAGCAACTTGAGAAGAAGAGGAGAAGGATAATGACTAAAAGGAAGGTTGATGTGTTACCCTTGAGTGAAACAAAGATGAAACGAAAGGGTGAATTACATCTTGGAGGTATGTATGGTAGAAAGTCTGGAGTTACGGGTGGACATGCTAGAGAAGGACTGGCTGTGCTTGTGAGTGAGAAAGCAAATGAAAAACTGGTGGAGTGGAAAGAGATATCTTCCTGATTGATGTGGATGAGGTTAAAGTGGGGTATAGAAGCATGGATGTTTATAAGTGCATATGAACCTGGTTCAGAAAGAAGTGCTAAGGAGAGAGAGGAGTTTTGGAAGGATTTATCCGAATGTGTGGCAAGTGCGAAAGAAGGGTGGAAAGTGGTAATACTAGGTGGCCTGAATGCTAGAGTGGGTGATGGAACGATTGAAAATGTGATTGGTAGATAAGGAGTACCAGGAAGAAAAGAGTGCGAAGAAGTTGATTTAAGTGTTGAAAATGAGTTGGTGATTGCAAATACATTGTTTAAAAAGAGGGACGTGAATAAGTATACCTTTGTCAGAGTGGATGGTGGACAGAGCACTGATGGATTTTGTAGTGGTTAGGAAAGGGATGTTAAGTAGATTGTTAGATATGCTTGTTTACAGAGGTGAAATGAGTGTTATGTCTGATCATTTTTATGTGGAGGGAAAACTGAGAATAGATGGATTGTGGAAGGCTGGTTCTAAGAAGGGTGCTCGGGAAGAGGTGAGAATGTCAGTTGAATAAGGCATAAAAGGTAAAAGATAGTTTAAAGAGAGGATAGGGGAAGAGTATGAACGGATCAGTAGAAGAGAAGTGGAGAGTGTGGAAATGGAATGGAAGTGGTTTAAAGAGGCAATGTTGAGGAGCGCGAAAGACGTGTGTGGAATGAGAAAAGTTGGTCAAGGTATTAGGAAAGGAAGTAAATGTTGGAAGGATGAGGTTTCAGAGGCTGTGACGGAGAAGAGACATGCAAGATAAGAGTGGTGATGCGTATGAAAGGTATAAAGTGAAGAAAAGGTTGGTAGAAGTGGTAGTGGAAGCAGCGAAAAGGAAAGCAAATGATGAATGGTGTCAAAAGATAGGAGTGAACTATGAGGAAAGAAGAAAGGTCTTCTGGAAAGAAGTGAAAAGCGTAAGAAAGAGCAAGTCTGGAAAGGAAGAGAAAGTGAAAGATAAGGACGGTAGATTGCTGGTTAGCGGTAGTCCAGTCAGGACGAGATGGGCAGAGTATTTTGAGGAGTTACTAAATGTGGAGGATGGGAGAGAAGTGAGAGTCGAGGCGATAGGTGGTATGGGGAGAAGGGCCGTGTTGGGTGATTTAAATGTGAAGCCTGTAGAAACATTGGAGGAGCAAGAGGCAGTGAAAGAAATGCAACGGGGAAGGCGCCTGGGTTAGAATGGTTGTACTGCTGAATGCTTGAAAAAAGGTGGCACGGCTATGATTGACTGGTTAGTACGCTTGTTGAATGTATGCTTTTTAAGTGGCGTGGGTCCTGTTGATTGGTGTTGCGCATGTGTGGTGCCATTGTATAAGGGTAGAGGTGATGAGTATGAATGTAGCAATTCGAGAGGTACCAGTTTGTTGTCTGTATGGAAGGGTCTTGATTAAGAGAGTGAGAGGAAGAACGGATGAGGCGGTGATGGAGGAGCAGAGTGGTTTCAGGAAAGGAAGAGGATGTGTGGATTAGGTGTTTGCAGTATGAGTGTTCTGTGAGAAATATTTTGCAAAAGGTAAGGGTGATTATTTGGCTTTCATGGACTTGGAAAAGGTGTATGACAGAGTTGGTAGACAGGTGTTGTGGCAGGTGATGGTAATGTATGGAGTGGGTGGAAAGTTGTAGGAAGCATTGAAGAATTTTTATGTGAACAGCAGAGCATGTGTAAGAGTAGGGAGTGAGACAAGTGAGTGGTTCCCTGTGTTGTCTGGTGTGAGACAGTGGTGTGTGACGTCACCATGGCTTTTTAATATCTACATGGATGGTGTGGTGAGAGAGGTGAATGCAAGAGTATTTAGCAGAGGTGTACAGATGATGGATAACAGTGGAACGGTGTGGAAGATAAGTTGGTTGTTATTTGCAGATGACACAGCGCATGTGGCTGATTCTAAGGAAACATTGAGAAGGTTGGTAATGGAGTTTGGAAGAGTGTGTGATAGGCGTAAATTATGTGCGATTGTTGGGAAGAGTAAGGTGATGAAGTGTCCACGTGATGGAGTGGGCATGGCGTTAGAAATAAGGTTGCATGGACAGGTGCTGGAAGAAGTTGAAAGCTTTAGGTACTTGGGTTGTGATGTGGCTGCAGTTGGTGGAATGGAGTGCGCAGTACTGTTCAAAGTGAATCAAGGAAGCAAGGTTTTGGTTGCTCTGAGGAGAGTGAAACCAGTGAAACCAGTGAAAGCTCTCGGGCCCTGCTGTTGAATAGAAGAGTGTTTTGTGTCACCCTTACCCGAGTGATATGGCCACTTTCCTGTGTCCCGTTTCATCTGGAGGGACGAAAGCATGACCAACTTGGGTGCCGAGGTGCTTAACTTGTTTGGGTGTTTGAGCATTTGGGTTGGCCATGGTCCAAATATTTGTGTGTGTGTTTTTTGCTACTTTTTCCCTTTTTTACTTTCTTTGTGTTTGTCTTGCTGTCGGTCACCCTTCTCTCGAGGGATATGACCAGGGTAGATAGATAGATGGATAGTTATAGTTACTCACTACTTCTTCCAAAAAGTAACTGGGTTTGTAACTGAATTACTCAATCGTAAAAGTACCTAGTTACTAGGGAAAGTAACTATTTCCTTAAAAAAAGGTTGTTATATGTCAGGTGGAAAGAGACAGACAGGTAGTTGTGTTATCGAACCTTGTAGTATTTATTGCACTTTACCATCATCAGATTTGTCCTACACTTAAAATGCAATCAAAATAATAATCAGTAAACACTGTCATTATATAAGAATAAGCATGTATATAAACGCGCACAAAAACGTACGGAAACACGCACAAAAATGTAAGTTAACACCCAAAAAACATACGCAAACACACACAAAAACTTCAGCAAACACGCACAAAACGTACATAAACACTCACAAAAATGTTCTTAAGCACGGACGAAAATGTACGTAAACGCACAGCAAAAACCTCGATAAGTGCACCCAAAAACGTATGTAAACGCACCCAAAACATACGTAGACACACAAAATGATCAGAAACACAAAAATGTACGTAAACACGCACAAAAATGTACCTAAACACACAAAAACATACATACATGTGCGGGGGGTTTTTAAGGGTTATTGATCTATCTTCGTTATTCATTATCCATTATCCGTTATCGGTCAGTTCATAATACGCTACAAAGCCTAGGAGCCGGGACACTTACTCTCAGCCAAAAGGCCAAGCTAAGGTCCTAGCCCTTAAGCCTTGCTGCGATCATTGCGAATGCACCGTTCCCGGAGGTACTGCAATACCGGGCCGATGCGTGGAGTGGACAGAGCAAGCTCTTATTCCATCTCCGGAATGCAAAAATCAAAGGCCAAGCTAAGGACCTGATCAAATCTGTGAATTCGCAGAGGTCAGCTCAACCGGAGTGCAATGGCTGAGCCTCACCCTGGGTGAACCACCTTCATGATCATGGTATCTCCCCTAGACCGTAAGGGATTGCAAAAATCAAACAAACAATGTGAGGTTTTAACAAAAATGTATACAAACACATAAAACATTTTTACATAGATGACATATGAAAAGGCATTGGGTTTTATCTTATCGTCACACTGTCTTTAGTTGCGGTGCCACAGACTAATGTCAATTAAGTTGTGCATTTGGTGTGTAATGCTTAGAATAGAATAGAATAGAATTTACCGTGACTAAAATAGTGAGACGAAATCAAATCTACTGCCTTTTTGCAAGGCATCTATACCACTCAAGGACCAATGCTCTGACAAAAAAGCTGGTGAAGAGCCCAACTGAAAGTTAAGGTTCCACGGATATTTTCTTTGAAAAACTCAGTGTTATTTGGTTATTATTATTTCATAGATAGTGTTATTAAATTTCTGACATTTGTTCTGTGAAGGGTAATTTGATTGTTGTTTTCTGGAAAACAAAACTTTTTACATTTAAGCACTTCTGCAATCGTCACATTTTTTCTGTGACAAACTGCCCAGAAAAGGGAAAAGTTTTGGGACCCGTGATATAGACTATAAAACTCGAAAAAGAAAGTTATAACGTGTTAGAACCAATAGCTGATACTTCAGGATATGGTTGCGAGCCTATTTATAAGATTAATATTTTGTTATCAATGATTTCGTACTTTTGTCAATATATATTTTGAATGACACGTGAGGCTATTATTTGTTTTGTTGCTCAGGCCCAAGGATGGCTGCTTTTAGTATTAAAAAGCGAGAGATGTTGCCGTTGTGTTTTACCCATGCAATGACTTGTTTGACATTTGCACAGAAATCAAACTTGAACTGCTTTCAAGTGATTTTATATACTTTACTATATCACAAGGCTGCCATTTTATTTTCATAAATGCAAGCTACTTTTTATTGCACTCTTTTTGTTGCCCAGATAAGGAGCACATTATGCACATTCCATTTTATGTTTTCAAAATAAGAATGGCATTGAATATTAGATTTCATTATTGCACGTCTTAAATTTTATCAAATAAATTAAACATACGATAAATCGAAAATTTTGTAATAACGTTAAATTTTTCAACATTTTAGGTTGCTGACTCAAACCACGAGCTGTGCCGCTCCTGAACAGTAGTGTATATTCTTAAATAGACAAATAAATGCACAAACATCAACAAAATGTTAAATCGATTCCGATGCAAATTTCAGTCCGACTTTCACACTTTTTTCTTTTTGATAAATCAAGCTTGCATTCTACATTTGCTTTGTTTACTTCATGCAAAAAAAATGAGATAGAAATACGTGTGGGGGGGAGGAGAAAAAAAGTACACCAAGTGAGTGGCACCACTACAGCACAGCAGTCAGATCAGAGAAATGACCCCGCCATGGAGAGAGAGCAAAAATGACATTAAGGACATTAGCAGTGACAGGAACAAGATTAGATGATTGATCTCCAGTAGGGTTCAGTTGGTCAAAAGTCAATTTAAATGCATCAAAGGCAACATGCAGTCTTCTGGGTGGAGGCTATGAAGTTGCGAGGCACGCCACTCGTTAATTGAGTCTTTGAGTTGTCAGGGCGACTATAAAGTCAACCCATATTTCACGATCAGGTGACGCTACAGCTAACGTGGAACAAATATTTATTTCCAGTGTACAAGTTCTCATTTACATCGATCTCACGTAGTGTATTTAAAGCAAAAACAGTTTTCGAACTTGCAAGGATTATCGTGCTCTTAGAATATTTCCTTACCTTAATTACTTCCTTATTTTTAATAACTTTCCTGATTGTTGATTAGTTACCTTGCCATGCAAATTAGCGAGGGGAGCTATTTGTCTGCTTTCTTTGTAATTCTAGATCAGCGATTTTCAACCACTGTGCCGCGACACACTAGTGTGCCGTGACAGATCGTCAGGTGTGCCATGAAAAATTATCCAATGTCCCTTTTTAAAATTTAATAAAACATTTATGAACCATTTTATGCTAATATTTTGTAATTGTCATGTGTCTGTGCAGTTAAATTTGGGGGTATTATAAATTATATTGTTATTAAACATACTGTTTAGTGTCATTTTATAACATTTTTGGTTAGTGGTGTGGCACAACATTTTTCCAATGTAAAAAAACATGCCCTGGCTCAAAAGGTTGAAAAACACTGTTCTAGATAAACAGAAGCTTTGTTTCTATGGTTATCAAAACAATAGCTCTAGAATGGCGGCTTGTACTAGTGTCGCAGCTAATGTCTTCCCACCTACTTTTTAAAATTTCTTACCATTCTCTTATATTTCTTTGAATACATACTTGGCCAGTAAAGCGTATTGTCTTTTTTTGCCTATTGATGACATTCTTTTAATCTTAATTTCATTACGTGTTCATCCTAGAGTATCATGTCTAACCTTGTTGAAAACAATCTACTCCAATGACAGTTAAGATAATTCACATTGTAATACTATCACATCTTTGGTTCCCTATTTAGCATCAATGCAAGTTTGGGACCCATAGGGAATAAATGCAGTACAAAAAAAAAATAAAGTATCGTATTTCTTCAGAACTGAATGAAAAGAAAGGTATTGTGGGAGTCACAGTGACGGCGCATTAAAATTCTAACAGATTTTAAAACTTCGACTTACAAAGACTGCCATGCCCTTACAATATATCCTTAATTAGATAACCTCCTTATTTTTAATGATAAACTTAAACACTGATTGGTTGCAGCCTTGCAATTTAGCAAGGATAACCATTCGTATATCTTCTTTATATTTCTTGTTAATTGAATACTTTGCTGACATGGTTATCATGATTTTGCTTCTCTCTGTAGAAACACTGCAAGCCTGGGAATCCATAGCAAACAAATACAGTACAAATAACACAATATTTTATTTCAGACGCACAAAGTCTTTACGAAGCACCCAACATTCTGAAATCAATGACAAGACAAATAGGAATTGTGGGAGGTAGTTCACACAATAGCATATTAACATTTTCATAGCGGACAGACTTCTTAGAAACTCGACAACACGGGAAAGTTTAAATTTTCGGGCACGTGACAAAAAAATTGTTGTTGGGAAAATGCCAAAATGAAAGGGCCTAAAAACATTTTATTCCACACCGTAAAATAAAAACATAATTGAACGGCGTCGCTGTATACTAAGGGTATACTGCAGGCATGTCCAAAGTCTGGCCCAGGGGCCAGGTTCAGCCAGTGATCACATTTTTACTGGCATGCAGCCTCTGTCATAAAATCAATAATATGTGGCCAGCCAGTAATGTTGACCGCACTATAAAATACATGTGTACACACAAAAAAAGCACCATTTCACCAGATGACGGGAGTAGCCCTTTTGCCACCTTGCCCTTGGCTTTCTGACAGAATGTTATCCTACACCATTTCTGACATGGCGACTGTAAATAAAAAAAGCAAAGTTGACTGAGGGCAAGTGGAAATTGGAGTTATTTTTAGAAACTGTGGTTGCTTTCAAAGAGTATAATATTAAGACGAACTGCCGGATGAAACATGTGAACTACAAAAAGCTAACTTGAATTGAATGCTTTGAAAAGGTGAAGTAACTGGAAGCTGTTTTAATTGCACATCAGCTCTTTTTCACGAGATCCTGTGAGTCAAATGAAAAAGCTACAAAGACGGGCTACGAGGTCGCGAGGATGATGGCCAAGCACTGCAAACCATTCACAGAGGGTGAATTTATTAAAGACTGTTCAAAGAATCCCAAGCTGAATAGTTGGCCCTCACACATTTTCATCTTACCAAATCCGGCCCGCTATTTGAAAGGTTTGGACACCTCTGGTCTACTGTATGTATGAAATAGATGAAAAATCAGTTTTTTAAAAATATTCACAGAAAGACAGAAAATATGTTATAAGACAGCTTCATCAACTTGAGCTATTAGATTAAAGCCATGTGATAACCGTGGACTGTGATCACCACTCTCATGTGCAAATCTGCAACCACTGCTGCTGTGCACATGGTAGTGAGATACTTCAGCTAGGCCCCATGAACAGCTGATGCTTGCCTGCGTGAGGTATTTTAATGAAAGATGTCAACAATGCGCACTAAAATATCACAAGAGATCAGCGGGACCGCAGAGCAAGCCGCCACGGCCATGACAACAATAATTCTCAAACCAAAAATCTTAATATCTCTAAATATGAAATCAATAAAACCCTAATCCCTTCATCGCATTCCTGGAATTTCAGGGATGACCCAAATATCTCAGTTAAATGTTCTGATGCCCCTCGTTACTAACAAAGGGTTAGTCTGACCCAGCAGGGCTGAGCGATCCACACCCACCACAGTCCACGGCCCATAGTGGTTGACCCTCAAAAAGGACGCCATGGCCTTCAGAAGACTAAAACCCGTGTAAGCATTCCAGCTTGGACAAGCAGATGTGTAGTGACTGTACTATGTGTTTGTGTGATACAAAAAAAAAGTCCAACTTTTCCAGACTATAAGGGGCACCCCGATAGCCGAAGATTGACTAGAAATGTGAAATTTGGCCTTTTAACCTGGTGTGTCTTACATGTGGATACAAATGGAAATGCATACAGTATTTGTAGTATTTACTGCAATACTACACCAGTTTCCTGTATTTCTGCAATGATTGATGACCGAAACCACAAAACATTATACACTGGGGATCAAAATTAGAGAACTAAAAATTGAATCCTTTTTAAATAATACCAACCTCACTGTTCAACAGTGAAATGCTATTTTACTGTGTTTATATCATGGTACTACAAAACTACACAAACTTACAAAATTACTAAAAGCATTTCACCAAAAATAAATTTAAAAAAAATCTGACAACACACTGATCAAAATTAGAGAACATACTGATAAAAGTAAAAGAACAACAATGATTTTGTCATGTAAAACAATTATAAAGGTGACAACAGTCAGCAATTAGCAAGAAGTGTACAGGGCTCGACTGTAAATTTACTGCAGCACATCTGCGGCCACAGGATAGCACTAGTCTCTCACACTGCTCTGGGGCGATTTTGGCCCATTCTTCTTTCAGCCTCCTCCACAGTTTGGTGATTGTGGTGGCTTTCTTGACTATAACTTTGTCACCAAGGATTTGTAAGGGGGTTCTTTATTGGGTTGTGATCAGAACTCTGGGTAGGCCATGCGATTAATTCTATATTTTCACCCTCAAGGAAATTCTCTACCTGTTTTGCTGTGTACATAGAGCATTGTCCTGGATGAAAACTGCAGGCTGATTAGGCAATGAATGCAAGTAAGAAGCTATGCGCTAATATGATGTTGCGGTCTTATTGAATATTATATATTTATTCTATCAGGATAAAATATGATAATCCATTATAAATTCTTACCTGTCTGATGAAAAAGTCACCATGTATGAGGGACACTAGGCCAAAGTTTGTGTATTTGAACACATGATCCATTAACCACATCATTTTTCGTACCACCTGAAAAACACAAGTCATAACCTTTACTTTATTTTTTTTCCAAGAATAACTTATTGTTGTTATACCAATCAATGGAATGATGTAAGCAATTTTGATAAATAGGGGTATCTTCTTGTAATTATCCATCTGTATTCAGTACATACAATTTATATATTTTGTTCACAACAAGTCATCAGTAAAACGATGTAAAGTGTCTATCCAATCCCTCTATCTATCCCTTTCCCCCGCTCTCCTTTTTCCCTTACTCTCTCTATGATATACAAGAAAACTTATCTCAGTAAGGAGAGAGCAGAAGTTTTAAATCAATTAGTGTTTAAAGACGCAGGAACCACTGAAAAAAATCCTACACTAGTTTCCCCCAAGCTATATGTTAAAGATTCTTACTCGTGATATTACAGTAGGGTGTTCTCCATCGTGTGACGTCGTCACAAACGCAACACATTGTTTTAAGTTATTGTAGATGGCTGCCGTGTTCACGTTTGAGTGTGGTTGGTGAATTAATCTGCCAAAAGGCTGACCGAGGATGGTCTGTTTATTTATGATTGTTTGTACTAGACAAAGTAACAAACTGCTTTACAACATCAGTAACGGCGGGGAAAAAAAAGAAAAAGATGTATTACCCCGAAAAAAATAAATTTGTTACGAGTTATTTAGAACAACGTTATTCTCAACAATGCGGGTGACATCGTGAAGACACGTCTTTGCTTCCCAACAAAGAACGTTAAGAGGTTCAGAGATACGGCCTTATCTCAAGGTTAACATATTTTTTTCTATTTCTGTCCAATCAGAATAATTTCAGGTTTTCTGATTCCTCTTCACTGGATTGCAATTGCATTCAGATTGTACAAGTAAGAGACAGTCACGGTCTACTTACCGTGCCCTTGTCTTGAAAGCACATCATAAGAGTGCAAACGTCACCCGTAGATTGATGATTGACGATTACCATGGCTTCATCTTCTGAAATGGGTCGCACATCATCGCCCCACTCCGTTACTGCAGAGAAAACCAGCATTCAGTTGCCATTATTTTATGTTACACAGTGACACTTTAAACTGACACTAAAATCCAACAGCCTGATGATAGCCATAAATGTTTTTGTTGCCTATCAAATAATGAGGACCCAGGAGCGGGGTGGGCAAACTACAGCCCAAGGGTAAGTCGGGCCTGTCGGGCTTCTTCATTCGGCCCACCAGACAAAAACATCATGAAGATATATATAACAGTGAATATATTACGTAATAAAAAAACTTTTTTGGGTGCCAACTTTGATCTCATTGTCCTTCTGTGTGGCTGCAACAAAGATGCTACGAAACAACTAAAATATTACAAATAAAAGTTCAGTGGTTAAAAACAGGGACCTAACATTTTGTCTTCAATCTGATATAATAAAGAAAATACTACTAATACTATGATATAATCCATACTATTACAGAAATATTACCACAAAAATACTACAAACATGCAGCTACGGTAATATTAAAAAAAATACTACAAAAAAACTAGTATGGAAATATTTCCAAACACTTCTACAGAAATACTACCAAAATACCACTACAATAACACTATAATACAAAAATACTGCAACATAAATATTATGACAGAAACAATACAAAAGTACTTCTACAGAAACATTACAGTAGGTATTCTACAAAAATATTATTATATGACAAAAATTGTACTGTAGAAATACTTCAAAAATCCTGCTGTAAAAATACTACAAAATTTGTGGATTGCAATTATTATGAAATACAAAGCATGTCCTTTTTAGAATTTGAATTGTATTTATTGCCATTGATTACAACATAGTGTATATCGTTCTCAACGTGGCACTCCAGGATAAACATGTAATGAAAGACTATTTCATATTTTTATTTTATTCCATAAGAAATACAATTATATTCGGAAAGATAGGTAATATCACAAGGTTGCTAGTAGACTGGCCAAAGTTGTCAGTGCATCATAAAATAATTAAATGAAAATAGTGTGAGGTCGTAGGTTTGATTCCTGGCTCCTTGGGCAAGCCACTAAACCCCTTATACCCCTGTTAAGCAGGTAGGCACCTTGCAGGACTGTTGCGCTGTCGGTGTGCGAGTGTGCATGTGAATGGGTAAGCGTAAAGCATATTTTCAAGCGCTTTGGGAGGTCTTCAGTGTCTTGAAAGGCGCTATATAAATGCAGACCACATACCATTTCAAAATAAAATGTACAGTAATACTATAAAAATACTATAGAACTTACTACAAAATTTGACTGGAGAAATACTACAAAAATACCACAAAAATAAGACAAGTAATACTACAAGAATACGACAGATATACCTACAAAGATTCTACTACCTGTATGTAAATACCACAGAAACACAACTGCAAAAATACTAACAAAAACTGGTTGACTGGTTGCGTGCATGCTTGGAACAGCTTTCAAAATAATTAACCAGCATTAATAAGGACCTAGGAGTAAATTTGAAGTGGCTTTTAGTTCTTGTCCGCTTGATTAACATTGTGGAGCATCTATTCAACACGCACTGACTATTTTACAAGACAATTATCAAGAAGTGATTGTTGGCGGTACACACGGGAGCTTGGACAAAAGACGAAATGCGGCCAGCATCAGACCACGATCCAAACAATGGCTGAACCTCGGAACAAGAGAAGCATTTGCAATTTAAAGTACACTTCGGGGGGGTCAGCATATTAACTGAGAAGCAGGAAGAGCTGAAAGCTCGAGGGTAAAATGATTAAACAGAGAAGCAGTCATGTGTGGGGAATACCCGCAGTCACGGGTGGGTCACCTCCAGTTGTGACTTGCAAATTTTAAAGGAAGGTACACCTTAAGCACTTTTCAAGCACTTTCTAGGCTATTTTTCCATTTTCCAGGACCGTCAAAGGAAGAAATCTAGTGCTGATCAAAAGGTTGTTTTTTTTATCTTACTTTGATGACAAAAAATAAAGTCGCTATCTTGCTGCTAGAACATACTTTGCTATTTTGAGCCTTTACTATCTAGGATATTTTTGAGTCTATAGGTTATGCTACCTGACCTATATACTAGTCAAGACGAGTCATGTCTATTTCTATAGCCCTTTATCCAAGGAGTCTCAAAGGGCTGCACATCCCACAGATTATTGCTGACTACAGTGGCTTGATGATGTCTGTGTCATGTTTGTTAATGCCCTTGCAACATCCATTGCAGCCTGGTCATCCTGGAAGGGGGATGACCTCAAGGTGTCTTATTGTTCTCGTTCTAAGGTTTTTGAGTTTTTCTTTGCTTGCATTTTGATTTCAGATCAGGGCATGGTGTAATGGTAGCCTGTACAGCCCTTTGAAAAGTCTTGTTATTAAGGGCTATACAAAAAACCATGACTTAGTAGATGAAAATAAAGTCCCTATCTTGCTGCTAGCACATACTTGGCGCTGCTCCCTAGGATTTACGATTTTTTTTTGTGTCTGTGCACTGCTAAAAACTGACATGAATTCTGCTTCAATAATTCACGCGCGACTTGGCTACGTTACACTTGTTTGCAAACACGGAAAGGTGTTAGGTAATCATGGAGTTGAATACAGAAAACAAAAAGAAAGTACTGTATGTGTATTGTATATTTTCAGTACTGTGTACTGAAAAGCAGAAAAATTTGCCAAATTTTGACTCATTTTAATGATATTGATTGCTCCAAAACATAGTGCATCCAATCTTTAAATCTTAGAGACTGCTGATCTTTTTCTTTTTGTTTGACTTGACTTAAATTATTTTTGTTTATATATTTGCTTGTTTTTCAGAGGACCTGTGTGGTTAAATGAGAATTGTAAATAGGTATTTTTTGCACTTTATCAATTATTTACAGGTAGAAGTTGCAGGTTCGATTCTCGACTTCTCCAAGTTGTCCTTGGGCAAGACAGTGGACCCCTAAAGCCCCCGATCAGTACGTAACCCCTGTATGGCTGACTCCGCTATTGGTCAGTGAGTGTGAAGCACTTTGGGAGGTCTTCAGTGACTGGTTAAAGCGCTACAGAAATGCAGTCCATTTACCATTCTTAGAGGGCTACATGGTTCCCACGGGCATCAATAATGTACAGTAGGTGACACCTGAGGCGTGTTCAGGAGAGTGAGCGATTGCTATCGCTAGCTATCGCTAGCTTCTGAACGGCCAATGATTATTGAGCGCTCGCGTGCCCGAGTAATCACGGGAGAAAGACCGCTTACTTTGATTTCCAACATGGCGTCGACAGTGCAGAAGATGGAGGATCTCACCCTGACGAGTGCTGTTGGCGATGTAATATATCGTCTTACATTGCCTGGTAATGTTTGTGAACAATGCAAGACAGGTATGACCCTTCCACTGCGTTTAGGATAACCTTAACTGTGTCAATATGCGAACTGTCGCTCATATAAGCCAACTCGCTCAAAGCAAGCTGTAGAACGAAATCCATTGTACTGTCGTCGGCCATTTTGGATCAGTAAGGCAATCACAGTGAGCGATTACAAAACGTTCAGCAGTGCGCGGCAAGCGATTAACAAGCGACTACATGTCTGATTACTCTCCTGAACACGCCTCAGGTTTAAAGTACTTTTTCCACTACCTAAAGTTATGGATATATCATTGCAGTGTACTATTCAAGTAAGACAGGTCTGTTCAATGAGTGGCCCGAAGGTACACATACTACCTACCGTATTTTCCGCACTATAAGGCGCACCTAAAAGTCTTAATTTTTTACAAAAGCTGACCATGCGCCTTATAATACAGTACGCCTTATATATGGATCAATATTAAGTCGCAAAGTCTTGCAACTAATGAAAGCAGCCGCCGACTAGATTTTCCCCCGAACGCGAAGTAGTCCGCAGTGTATGCTGGGATTTATATACCGGCGTTTCATTGGCTAACCAATGTGTCAATCATCGTTTGAATCCATCACTATTGGCTAAAGTTATTCGGAGGTAAAGGGGGCGGATCCTTTTTATCATTTACAGGCTCGCATAGGCTAATGGGGCAAAACAAACCCTGCAATTGGCCGAAAAAGAGGTGTCAATCATCAGTTGAATCGATCACGATTGGCTAAAGTTATTTGGAGGTAAAGGGGGCGGATCCTTTTTATCATTTACAGGCTGGCATAGGCTAAAGGGGCAAAACAAAGCCTGCAATTGGCCGAAAAAGATGCGTCAGTGTTTTTAAATTTATGCTCAATTATTCCAAAATTATTTTTTAAATTAGCCTATAATTTAGATATGTAAATAAATCAGTGCACTGATTCAAGGCAGATTTTTTTTAAGTCAAGTCATGTTTATTTGTGACGCCCTTAATCACAAGTCTCAAAGGGCTGTACAGACTACAGACTACTATTACACCAGTTAAAAATGGAAAAAGTAATTGATTAAAAAGTAATAATCATCAGAGTTTGTGTTTTTTGTTTGTCTTTATGGAATTTTTAGAAAATAAACCCCCAAAAACTTGGTTAACTTATTTAAGGGAACACAAAATAGTGAATAATTCTATTATTAGGTTTCAAGTTGACTGATTCTGTTGTAATCATACTTCAAATTCAAGGTTATATCCTTTTAATAACTTTTAAAGTTAATTATCCATTCTTTTTCGGTTCCATTAAAATAAGAAATCCAGCACCGATCAAAAGACTGACGGCATATACCAGGGGTGGCAAACAAGTTTGACACAGAGACAAAATTTTTAACTGAGAGAGTCGAAGAGCCACACCACACCAAACACGCACTAACGCATTAAAAACATATTATTTCCCATAACACACTCCTCTCCTTGCAATACAACAAGTATTGTTCTTGTGTTGATTTCAAGGAAAGTGTCCACCCTCAATAAACAAACAAGAAAAAACTAAACATAAAACAAGGCAAAGAGCCGCAGTATGTAGAAAATATGATGAGGCAAAGAGCCAAATCTTATTGGCTAAGAGCCGCATGCGGCTCTAGAGACACGTGTTCGCCACCCCTGGCATATACCTTAGTTTTAAACCCTAAGAACCCTAAAATCGGTTAAAACCATAACTTGCAGCCCAAACCCTAGCTCCTAACCCGAGCCCTAAACCTAAACTCTAGCTGTAGCCCTGTTTCAAACTGTAACCCCAGCCCTATACTTATTTCTGGAACCCTATATTCAGTTTATAATTCCAATATGGATCTCAAATCCTAGTTCCTCACTAGCAGTAAACCCTAGCCCTCGCCATATATTAGAACACTAAATTCAGTCTAATACCCTAATAACAAGCCTAAAACTTTAGTTTCTAATCCTAGCCCCAATCTTTTTTTTTGGAATTATAAAATAAGGTTAAGCCCAAACCCAAGCTCCTAACCCAAGCCAAACACCTAACCTAAGACACATTGCAACAATTTCAAAGTATTTACAGGCACTTCATCTAAAAATCAAGCAGTTTTTAAACCTTGAATACGCATCGTTAAAACTCAAGCATTTTCAGGGATTTCAAGCACCTGTACGAATCCTGATTTGTGTATGATTATAACCCGGTAGCAAAATAATAATATAGTGACAGAATAACAATATCAGGATGTTATCTTACAAAAGCAAATCAAAGTGGGAGCCATTTGCGCTAGTCAGTAACAAAAAAAAAGCACAGAAAACCATTTAATGATGAAGGATATTTTAAAGAAGCATGTGTGTGCGTGTATGCGTATGCGCGCGCGCCTTCTGCTTTGCTGCTGTTATTTCAGGTTTTGATATTTTCTGCAACAAGATATCATTGATGAATGGTATGGTAGCTGTCCATAGCACTTTTTTTGGATTGTAGTCATTGTTAATGAACAATGGTTGATTCTGGTTAATTCTTGTGGCAAAAAGTTGAAGTCATGGATGGCTACAGGCCTTTCCACTTGTTATTCACATTTATTTTTTAGTTGATTGATGAACAAGAATAGTGGAAGATAAATTGGTCAGTTAGTTGTACCAGTGTTTTTCAACCAGTTTGTCAGGGCACACTAGTGTGAGACCTTGTCGAGTGTGCCGCTGGAATTTGCCCAATTTTATCTTTCCAAAAAATCAGGCAATTATTCAGTATTTTTGCAATCTTCAGACAAAGAACTGTAATGGTCATCCATATCAATAGGTGGCAGTAGATTTTTTTTAATACTTTTTATGTACTAATTATCTGCTCTTGAGGTGCACAGTACATTTAATAACTTAATTTGTTTAACAAAGAGGTTTAAGATTGCACTGCAAAAAATAAAAACAAAGCACATCATTCTTTTTTATTTTAGATATTATTTTCTCCCTTTTATTTACAAATTGTCTGCTTATGAGGTAGCTCAGTGAAATATTTGACATAACTTAATTTTCAAACATTTTCGACGGACGGTGTGCCTCGGAACTTTTTTATGAATAAGTGTGTACCTTGGTTCAAAAAGGGTTGAAAAACACTGAGTTATACGATTAAAATGTATATCCATGTTGTATATTTGGACTGGTGTGAAAATTACAGCTCTGTTTGATATTAAAAACATTTTGTGCGAGTCATTAATCCTGGTGTGGCACACTGATTTACAAGGAAGTTTGAAAGTGGCACTCCACACCAAAAAAGGTTGCTGACCCCTGCTGTACAGCAATTGTATTAGGTGAGTGGTAGGAATGGGCGGAGCTATACGCAGCACACATGCACTTCTCTTTTGCCTATAGCCTTCTGCAAAGGTTGATACATTGGTATCCTCTATTGCAGTATTTTGTGACATTTTTACAAAATAACTTTGCTTGCAAATTGATTTTAAACCATTATTTATAACAAATATTTCAAAATGAGCCTAAAACTCTTAAGTAATTGCGGGAGGGAGACAGTTAAGTGGTATATTTATATTGATGTACACAGGCTCTAGCATTACTGTTATTTCATAGATTTTATCAAATCATCAAACGTCACACAACGAAATAAAATATGCTGTAGAATTTGCTTTTGTCTGGAGAGCAGGTTTGGCGGTTTTGTTGTATTTAGTCTTCAAATACAAGGTTTCACTCTATATAGATATATACTTTATTCATCCCCATGAATACCTCTATCCAAAAAGTAAATAAAAAATAAAATGTGTGTGTGTGTGTATATATATATATATATATATATATATATATATATATATATATATATACTGTATACATACCGTGAAGAAAAAAAGTATATGAACACCTTGCTATTTCTCCAACTTAGAAATCATGGAGGGGTCTGAAATTTTCATCGTAGGTACATGTCCACTGTGAGAGAGATGAACTACAAGGAAAAATCCAGAAATCACAATGCATGATTTTTTAACAAGTTATTTGTGTGATATAGCTGCAAATGAAATGAAATGAAATGAAATGATCTGAAATGATCTGCATTTATATAGCGCTTTTCAAGTCAATGACTTCCCAAAGCGCTTTACATTGTGCTTCACATTTCCCAATAACGGCCGTGATCTGTGCAGCCATGTAAGGCGCTAACCTGCTTATTGGGGGTAATTGGGGGTTCAATGTCTTACCCAAGGACACTTCGACATGTAACACGGACAAGCCGGGATTCGAACTGGGATCCCTTAATCCTAAAACGATCGCTCTACCTCCTGAGCTACTGCCGCCCCATAAGTATTTGAACACCTGTGTATCATCTAGAATTCTGACCCTGAGAGAACTGTTAGTCCGCCCATTAGAAGTCCACCTGCACTCCATGTAACCTCCTGAATCAGATGCACCTGTTTGAGGTCGTTAGCTGCATAGAGACATCTGTATACCACATTCAATCAGTAAGACTTTAACTTGTCACATGGCGAAGACCAGAGCTGTCCAAACACATCAGAGACAAAATTGTACACCTCCACAAGGCTGGAAAGGGCTACGGAGCAATTGCCAAGCAGCTTGGTGTAAAAAGGTTCACTGTTGGAGCAATCATTAGAAAATTGAAAAAGCTAAAAATGAGAGTCGATCTCAATCGAAGTGGAGTCCCATGCAAGATATTACCTAATTTATTTATTTATTTCACCTCGTGGGGTCTCAATGATTCTAAGAAAGGTGAGAAATCACCCCGGAACTATGCGACACGAGTTGGTCAATGACCTGCACATGTCAAGGCCCGTCTTAAGCCTGCATGTGACCATTTGGATGATACAGATGATTCATGGTCAAGTTTAGTGGTCAGTTGAGACCTAAATAGAACTTTTAGGTCATAATTTCACTAAGCGTGTTTGGAGGAGTACAATCCAAAGAACAACAATACTACTGTGAAGTGTGGGGGTGGTAGCATCATGCTTAGGGGGTGTTTTCTGCACATGGGGCACTGCATTAAAGAGAGGATGACTTGAGCTGTGTATTGTGAGATTTTGGGGAAAGTCATCCTTTCCTTAGTAAGAGCATTGAGGATGGGTCTTCAAACACGACAACGACCCGAAGCACACGGAAAGGAAAACCAAGGAGTGGCTCTGTAAGAAGCATATCAAGGTTCCAGCATGTCCCAGCCAGTCTCCAGACCTGAACTCAATCAGAAATCTTTGAAGGGAGCTCAAACTCCGTGTTTCTCAACGACAGCCCAGAAACCTGACTGATTTAGAGAAGATCTGTGTGGAGGAGTGGGCAGTGAAACCTGGTGAAAGACAACAGGAAACGTTTGACCTCTGTAATAGAAAACAAAGGCTACTATAGCAAATATTAACATTCAATTCCTCAGGTGTTCAAATATTTATTTGCAGCTATATCACACAAATAAATTGTGAAAAACCATGCATTGTGATTTCTGCATTTTTCTTTTTAGTTTATCCCTCTCACAGTGGACATGCACCTACGATGCAAATTTCAGACCCCTGCATGATTTCTAAGTGGGAGATATAGCAAAATAACAGGGTGTTCAAATACTTATTGTCTTCACTGTATACTGGACTGTCTCAGAAAATTAGAATATTGTGATAAAGTTCTTTATTTTCTGTAATGCAATTAAAAAAACAAAAATGTCATACATTCTGGATTCATTACACATCAACTGAACTATTTCAAGCCTTTTATTATTTTAATATTGCTGATTTTGGCTTACAGCTGAAAAAAACTCAAAAATCCAACCTCAAAATATTAGAATACTTCCTCAGACCAAGTAAAAAAATAATTTTATAACAGCAAAACTAAATCAAACATTTGAAAATGTCCATTGATGCACTCAGTACTTGGTTGGGAATCCTTTTGCACGGATTACTGCATCAATCCGGCGTGGCATGGAGGCAATCAGCCTGTGGCATTGCTGAGGTGTTATTGATGCCCAGGATGCTTCGATAGCGGCCTTCAGCTCATTTGCATTTGTAGGTCTCGTGTCTTTCATCTTCTTTTAACTATACCCCACAATTTCTAGGTGGGTTTCAGGTCAGGGGAATTAGCAGGCCAATCAAGGACAGTGATGCCATGGTCAGTGCACCAGTTACTGGTGGTTTTGGCACTGTGGGCAGGTGCCAGATCATGCTGGAAAATGAAATCCTCATCTCCATAGAGCTTTTCAGCAGATGGAAGCATGTAGTGCTCTAAAATCTCTTGGTACACAGTTGCATTTACTCTGGACTTGATGAAACACAGTGGACCAACACCAGCAGCTGACATGGCTCCCCAAACCATTGCTGACTGTGGGAACTTCACACTGGATTTCAAGCAACTTGGATTTTGCTCCTCTCCAGCCTTTCTCCAGACTCTGGCGCCTTGACTTCCAAATGAAATGCAAAACTTGCTTTCGTCTGAAAAGAGGACTTTGGACCACTCTGCAACTGTCCAGTGCTTCTTCTCCATAGCCCAAGTCAGACGCTTCTTCCGTTGTCTTGAGTTCAGAAGTGGCTTGACTATGGGAATACGACTATTGTAGCCCATTTCCTGGACACGTCTGTGAACTGTGGCTTTTGATACCTGGACTCCAGCTTCAGCCCACTGTCTTTGAAGCGTCCCCAAATTCTGGAAGCGGCTCTTCTTCACAATTTTGTTAAGGCTGCGGTCATCTCTCTTGGTTGTGCAGCGTTTCCGGCCACATTTTTCCCTTCCAACAGACTTTTTGTGGATATGCTTTGAAACTGCACTCTGTGAACAGCCTGCTCTTTGAGAAATTTCTTTTTGTGTCTTACCCTCCTGATGGAGGGTATCAATGATGGTCCTCTGGACAGCAGTCAGATCAGCAGTCTTCCCCATTTTTGTGATTTAGTTTACTGAACCAAGCTGAGTGTTTTTAAGGCTCAGGAAACCCTCGCAAGGTGTTTCGAGTTAATTAGATGATTCAGGTGATTAGTTGAATAGCCTACTTGTATACTTTTTCATGCTATTCTAATATTTTGAGATAGGATTTTTGAGTTTTCTTAAGCTGTAAGCCAAATTCAGCAATATTAAAATAATAAAAGGCTTGAAATAGTTCAGTTGATGTGTAATGAATCCAGAATGTATGACATTTTTGTTTTTTTAATTGCATTACAGAAAATAAAGAACTTTATCACAATATTCTAATTTTCTGAGACAGTCCTGTATATATTGCCCTAGACAGTCCACCCACTGGGGTCTCACAAATTTCTATGGGAAAACACTGATAATAACTGACATTTTGTATTATATTTAAATGTCAGCCCGGGCTGAAATTTGGGTCGGGTTCTGACTCGGGCTTAAGATCTTTATTATTGTGCAGTGTCTGATCCAGCAATTCAGAATCGCCCTGCACAAGTTCTGCCCTCTCTGGAGCAAATGAGGATTTGGCCGTTGGTCACCCCAGTTAGACTAATCTGGCAACCCGGACAACTAACGGTGCATGATACAAGATGTTCTACAATAGACAAGGCCACATTGCCCGATGTTTGTCCTCGCCCTGATGAGAGACGTTTTGTGGTCTTATTACACAGTAATGTCACCCCCCCTGCCAACCACTAATTAACACATTTTTATTCAGCTAATGAAAACAAGTGACTGCAGGAACACCAGCTATCGGATTCTTTTCATTAGTTAGATCATGAATTACAGTATGCCTAAATATTATACATTATGTGCCTCCCCAAAAATATTTTCTTATAAACAGGAACAAAAAGTGTAGACAGCAGCATTTTGGACACAAATTTCAATAAAATGATGACGTCGTTGTGCACAAAAATTCTAGATGTAAAATGAATCAGGATAGTTCATTAAGCTGTTTTTTTCTCTTAATGCAGCTAATCAAATTCACTAAAATGACACGCTTAAGACAGTTATTGCGACCATTCTTCTAATTAGTATAGTATGTCCCATACCATACAAAAACAAGGTAATCTATTAAAACCTTGTTTATACCCAAACTTTGTAAGTTATTTTAAACTCAAAAAAATATAGGACCTTAAGAACTTTCCAATATTTTCAATTTCCTATATGTGTAGTTGTTGTATGTTCATTCCCAGTAGTATTTGTTTGATACTTGTTTATTTTTTTCTCAAAATTGTCCGACTAGATTTTTAGAAAACAGAGTCCCAGCAAGAGAGAGGGAGAAAATAAATATAGCCCCCCCCATAAAATTCACAATATTTGTCAGTATTATTTTTCAGATTTTCTTTTGTTTTCTCATATCACAGGATTGTGATTGTCATGGGTGCAGACTTTTGTAACTCCAGGATCGAAGGCTATTTAAAAACATGTGCCTTGAATCATTTTAAAGGGACAGTGTGTACTATTTAGCAGTAAAAATAATATTTCATTGATTATTCATTCATTTATTATCTGCAACGCTTATCCTCAGTAGGGTCGCGGGGATGCTGGAGCCTGTCCAAGCTGTCTTTGGGCAGTGAGCAGGGGACACCCTGAACTGGTTGCCAGCCAATATCAGGGCACACAGAGACAATAAACTCACTCGCTCATTCACACCTAGGGACAATTTGTATCGTCCAATTAACCTGACATGCATGTTTTTGAAATGTGGGAGGAAACCGGAGTGCACTCAAGCACCAGGAGAACATGCAAACTCCACACAGGGAGGTTTGATCTCATGGCCTCAGAACTGTGCCGCACACGCGCTAACCACTGCGCCATTATGCTGCCCTTCATGAATTTATATAATTACTATAATAAATACGTAAAAGCACATGAATTAGTATTGAAACATGCATTTTTATAAAATACTGAAAGGTTGAGAAATATGTTTTTATTTGACATAACATGACCTTAACCTAGAGGCAGCTGACATAATCTTGTAGTTACAAAAAAACAAAACGACAAGCTTCACAAAACCTTTTGTAGAAAAATTGTGCCTCTTCATAGGTGATATCTTTTCTTGTGCTTATTAGCACTTGTTTTTGAATGCACAACACAATACAGCCACATCTAGTGGTCAATTTATACACACTTTCTCTTTCTGTTGGATAAAAGTGGCATCATATAGTAAAGCAAATGTTACAATCAAATATATAAGATTTGAAAGATAAAACATGTACAGTATATAAGTGCAAATCAGGAGCTCTGCTTTCTTACACAATGTTGCAGTTTCAACAAGTTGTAAATTTGAGTTAATTGTTAGCTAACACAGCTAGTTTTGGTGAGTAAACTTTTTATGTACAGAAACACACACAATTATCTTCTTGAACATCACGCTTACTTCACTTAAAGTTAGCGCTAAGTTGACGCAGCGGAAACAAAATGGACGTTTTACAGTGAAATCATATTATCAAGTTGAACTCCTATTTCAACTGATATCAGTAAGCATATCCAATCTTTGAGTACACCAAGCTGGGGCGTACTAGAATGTGTAGTGCTACATTAAAGAGGGAGAACAAATACAATGAAGAAAATAAGTATTTGAACACCCTGCTATTTTGCAATTTCTCCCACTTAAAAATCAAGGAGGGGTCTGAAATTTTCATCGTAGGTTCATGTCCACTGTGAAAGAGATAAACTAAAAACAAAAATCCAGATATCACAATGCATAATTTTTTAACGATTTACGATTTTAACGAGAAACACGGAGTTTGAGCTCCCTCCAAAGATTTTAGATTGGGATCAGGTCTGGAGACTGGCTGGGCCATGCTAGAACCTTGATATACTTCGTACGGAGCCACTCCTTGGTTTTCCTGGCTGTGTGCTTTGGGTCGTTGTCGTGTAAGACCCAGACACAACCCATCTTCAATGTTCTAACTGATGGAAGGAGGTCTTTCCCAAAAATCTCACAATACACACCCTCAGTCATCCGCTCTTTAATGCAGCGCACACGTCCTGTACCATGTGAAGAAAAAGACCCCCTAAGCATGATGCTACCACCCCCACACCTCACAGGAGGGATGGGGCTCTTCGGATTGTACTCTTCATTCTTCTTCCTCCCAACATGCTTAGTGGAATTGTGACCAAAAAGTTCCATGTTGGTCTCATCTGACCACAAAACTTTCTCCCATGACTCCACTGTATCATCCAAATGGTCATATGCAAACTTAAGATTGTCCCTGACAAGTGTTGGTTTAAGCAGGAGAACCTTTCGTGCCATGCATGATTTCAAATCATGACGTTTTAGTGTATTACCTACAGTAACCTTTGAAACGCTGGTCCCAGATCTTTTCAGGTCATTGAACAACTCCTGTCGTGTAGTTCCGGGCTGATTCCTCATCCTTCATAGAATCATTGAGACCCCACAAGGTGAAATAAATAAATAAATAAGGTAATATCTTTCATGGGACTCCACTTTGATTGAGATTGACCGTCATGTTTAGCTCCTTCCATTTTCTAATGATTGCTCCAACAGTGGACCTTTTTTCACCAAGGTGCTTGGCAATTGCTCCATAGCCCTTTCCAGCCCTGTGGAGGAGCACAATTTTGTCTCTGGTGTCTTTGGAAAGCTCTTTGGTCTTCGCCATGTTACAAGTTAAAGTCTTACTGATTGTATGGGGTGGACAGGTGTCTTTATGCAGCTAACAACCTCAAACAGGTGCATCTGATTCAGGATGATACATGGAGTGCAGGTAGACTTCTAATGGACGGACTAACAGGTCTTTCAGGGTCAGAATTCTAGAGATGATACACAGGTGCTCAAATACTTATTTGCAGCTATATCACACAAAATAAACCATTAAAAAATTATGCATTGTGATTTCTGGATTATTCTTTTTAATTTATCTCTCAAAGTGGACATGCACCTACGATGAAAATTTCAGACCCCTGCATGTTTTCTAAGTGGGAGAAATAGCAAAATAGCAGGATGTTTAAATACTTATTTTCTTCACTGCACCCATTGTTGTGATCAAGGTAATGATTAACTGTTGGGTAATAGAGGCAAGTACTGGGCTGTCTTTAAAATTTTTATTGTAAATCTTAAAATATCAATAACACTCTGATACCAACACTATGTATTTGTACTCTCTCACACCAATATAGTTGAATAAATTAAAATATTTGTATTATTTTTATTTTAAGTGTGTAATAGAAGTCGCCTGATTATTGGGCAGGCCAAGAATCTGAACCGATATTTGTAAATATGACTGATATAGTTATTGGCATTCAATGTATCCGACGGGCCAAATATATAGGCTCAGATGCAGCTGAGCTTCTCTCTTCCACCCTCCTATCCTGCCATCCCTTCTTCCTCTCTCCCCACCCCGCGCCTTCTGATTGAATAAGCGACCTGATCACTTAAGCAGAAGCATTCCGGACTCCACACACTGCATATCGAAATCACATCACTAATATATTTTACATTTCTAAAGGTTTGTAGTAGAAACGCATGTGAGTGATTAAGAGATCGCATAAAAAGTGTAGATAACTTGTTTACCCCTTGTGGCATGCATTTTTTTGGGGGGTGACACAAAGTACAGTATGTCAGTTTACGTTATTTGGACACAAACTCAAAGTGAATAACTCAGCCATTTGGGTACAGTGCATCCGGAAAGTATTCACAGCGCTTCACTTTTTCCACATTTTGTTATGTTACAGCCTCATTCCAACTTGTATTAATTTAATCTCTTATCTCAAAATTCCACACAAAATACTCCATTATGACAATGTGAAAAAGTTTTTTTTTTTACTTTTTTGGAATTTATTAAAAATAAAAAACTAAGAAATCACATTTACATAAGTATTCACAGCCTTTGCTTAATACTTTGTTGATCCACCTTTAAGTCAAAGATTATGAATTATAATAGATCTATTTTTCCAAATAATACATAGCATGCTTTGTGTACAGTGTGTGGTTGGCTCCTAAATGCAACAACATATAAATCACAGCAGAATGCCATAAGTTCTCACAACCCGTGGGAAATTTGAGCTCCCAAGTGTTAATGTTTTAATTCTCTCTCTTTGATAAAGAATAACAAAAGCATGAAAATATACATAAAATGTACCTGCAACGAGGGTTAAGGAAGGTGGAGACTGATACAGTGCATCCGGAAAGTATTCACAGCGCTTCACTTTTTCCACATTTTGTTATGTTACAGCCTAATTTCCAAATTGTATTAATTTAATCTCTTATCTCAAAATTCTACACAAAATACTCCATTATGACAATGTGAAAAAGTTTTATTTTTTTTTACTTTTTTGGAATTTATTAAAAATAGAAAACTAAGAAATCACATTTACATAAGTATTCACAGCCTTTGCCATGTAGCTCAAAATTGAGCTCAGGTGCATCTTTTTCCACTGATCATCCTTGAGATCTTTCTACAGCTTAATTGGCGTCCACCTGCAGTAAATTCAGTTGATTGGACATGATTTGGAAAGGCACACACCAAATAATACATAGCATATAAGGTCCCAAAGTTGAGTGTGCATGTCAGAGCACAAACACCAAGCATGAGGTCAAAAGAACTGTCTGTAGACCTGCGAGACAGGATTGTCTTGAGGCACAAATCTGGGGAAGGATACAGAAAAATTTCTGCTGCTTTGAAAGTCCCAATGAGCACAGTGGCATTTATTATTCGTAAATGGAAGACATTTGGAACCACCAGGACTCTTCCTAGTGCTGGCCGGCCTTCTAAACTGAGCGATCGGGGAAGAAGGGCCTTAGTCAGGGAGGTGACCAAGAACCCGATGGTCACTCTGTCAGAGCTCCAGCGTTCCTCTGTGGAGAGAGGAGAGCCTTCCAGAAGGACAACCATCTCTGCAGCAATCCACCAATCAGGCCTGTATGGTAGAGTGGCAAGACGAAAGCCACTCCTTAGTAAAAGGAACATGGAAGCCCGTCTGGAATTTGCCAAAAATCACCTGAATGACTCTCAGACCATGAGAAACAAAATTCTCTGGTCTGATGAGACAAAAGATTGAACTCTTTGGTGTGAATGCCAGGTGCCATGTTTGGAGGAAACCAGGCACCGCTCATCACCAGGCCAATACCATCCCTACAGTGAAGCATGGTGGTGGCAGCATCATGCTGTGGGGATGTTTTTCAGCAGCAGGAACTGGCAGACTAGTCAGGATAGAAGGAAAAATGAATGCAGCAATATATAGAGATATCCTGGATGAAAACCTGCTCCAGAGCGCTCTTGACCTCAGGCTGGGGCAAAGGTTCATTTTTCAGCAGGACAACGACCCAAAGCACAAAGCCAAGATCTCAAAAGATTGGCTTTAGAACCACTCCGTGAATGTCCTGGAGTGGCCCAGCCAGAGTCCAGACTTGAATCCGATCGAACATCTCTGGAGAGATCTGAAAATGGCTGTGCACAAATGTCTCCCATCCAACCTGATTGAGCTTGAGACTTATTGCAAAGAAGAATGGGCAAAACTGCCTAAAGATAGGTGTGCTAAACTTGTGGGATCATATTCAAAAAGACTTGAGGCTGTAATTGCTGCCAAAGGTGGATCAACAAAGTATTAAGCAAAGGCTGTGAATACTTATGTAAATGTGATTTAGTTTTCTATTTTTAATAAATTCAAAAAAAGTAAAAAAAAAAACTTTTTCACATTGTCATAATGGAGTATTTTGTGTAGAATTTTGAGATAAGAGATTAAATTAATACAATTTGGAATGAGGCTGTAACATAACAAAATGTGGAAAAAGTGAAGCGCTGTGAATACTTTCCGGATGCACTGTATATCACCTCTTATCAAGCGTGTGTGTTTGTGATCGAGAGAGAGCACACTAGGCAAGGGTAAAGTGGAAGGCTGAGTGATTAGCAGTTACTGTAACATTAGTTTGTCAATCTGGCTCAAAAAAGGGAGTGCCCAGTTTTCGATTTGTGAGCTCCGTTGCACTTTGAATGCACTTATTGTATTAAGTTAAGTCATGTTGGTTGTATTTACATTTTTATTATTGTAAAAGAATTCATGGAGCTATGCAAGTTTTTATTCACCATTTTGCGAGTTGTGCCAAGCCTAATTTTATTTTCTGCACTGTTAGTTTAATGAAAGATTTGTCATGTTAGTTGTGTGGAGATTCTGATTTATTTACTATAAAAATATTTTAGAGATTTATTAATTATAGGTTTTATTTTAATCTATATATTCTTAGTTCCTTTTTGCATTTTTAAAATTGAATATCGACTCCAAATATCATTTATCGTCCTTCTCGTAACACTGTTCATCGGTAAAAACACCATATCAGTCGATCCCTATTGTGTAATAGATAGATAGATAGATAGATAGATACTTTGTTCATCCCCGAAGGGAAATTCACATTTCCAGCAGCATCCCTTATTGGACCACTAGATGGCACTGTTGTCTAATGCGAACAAAAACCAATGCCACATTAAGCAGAGAGATGCCAGACAAACATGGTGGACTACTAGGTATGGATTCCACTATGTAAAATTCAAGCACTTTTGAAACCTTGAAAACACAACATAAAATTCAAACATTTTCAAGGATTTTAAGTACCGAAACGAACCCTGTTCTCAGCTCGAACTTTTAGGTTTGATTTCCATTGCGCCCAACCAGTCGCGGGTTGAGCGTGCCGAATCCAAACCACTGGAGCACCACTGATGTACATGACATATGGAAAGGCCACTTTATCATCACACGACTTTTTCCTCACGTTAACAGGGACATATGGCACCATGAGTAAAAATAGTATGGTACCGAGATAAGGTCTAATGCCTTTTCATATGTCAACTAGATCACTGGTGGCCCAGAGGTAAGTTGGATTTGGAACTCTCACTGCCCCAACCTTGGATTGATCCCCTTTGCAATTGTGGTGAGAGATTATTTTCGACTGATCAATCATTGCAGGAATATGGTAAAACAACTTATAACAAACACCCAAACTTTGAGTTCATCCATCCATGCATCCACCACTTATCCTCGGTAGGGTCGGGGGGTGCTGGAGCCAATCCCAGCTGTCCTCGGGCAGTGGGCAGGGGACACCCTGAACTGGTTGCCAGCCAATCGCAGGGCACACAGGGACAGACAACTCGCTCACTCATTCACACCTAGGGACAATTTGGACCGGCCAATTCACCTGAAATGCATGTTTTTGGAATGTGGGAAGAAACCGGAGTGCCCGGAGGAAACCCATGCAAGCACGGGGAGAACATGCAAACTCCGCCGTGCTGCCCCACTTTGAGTTCATTTTTTTGCAAAAAAAAAAAAAAAAAACCTGGTGCGTTATACATAAACAAATTATTGGTTCCCTTAACGCGGAGGTCTGGGGTCAGGAACCTATGGCTCGCGAACCACGTATGGCTCTTTTTAACGAGTACATATGGCTTGGAGATAAAATGCAACTATTGTATGTATTGTTATATGTGGATCCGATTGTTGCACGTGCAAAGCAGAGACTATACTGATGCACAACAGGTTTAGTCCAGTATACAGGACACAATTTTAACTATAGTTTAGTCACACCAACGGACCCAGTTGTGGTTATAAATCGTTAAATAATACTTTACATGGAAACTCATTTAATACTATATGTTCATTGTTGACAAACTATTAGATGAAAAGCCATTAAAACAAACTTTAACCCTAAACAAACTTTTTACACAAAAGCCCAAGTGTGGCACCTAAAGCAATTTGATTAGGTAAGCGTCAGGAATGGGCGGAGCTATACACAGGGCACACACACTCTTTCCATTGGCACAGCGCCGTCCGCACTGAAGGTAAATACATTGGTATCCTCGTTTGCAGTGTTTTGTTTAACAAAATAACTGCTTGCACCTTGTTTTGAAAACATTATTTAGGACAAAAATGACAGTCTAAATGAGCCTCAACACTCTTAAGTAACTGTTCGAGGGAGACAAATTTTAAGTGATATAATTATAGTGATATGTGACACAGGCGCTGGTATGACAGACCCTCCCCTACTTACGACCATTCGAGTTACAAAAAACAGTAGGTATAAACATTTTTTGGGGATGTAGAAAATTTTTCGAACATTGCGGTTAGATTTTGTATTGTGTGCACATTTTTCCGAGTCTAGGACAGTACTGTAGTGCTTCTTTCCGCCACTGTGTGGCGCCGTGAGAGGTCACCAAGCATCCACCCCAAAGAAGAAATCCTCTTTCTCTTCCTAATTCGTGTGTAAACATTCTATACTGTATGTCCAGGGTGCTAAGAACTTTGACATTTTTATTGTTTAATATCTCGTGCATCCATTCGATATGGTTGATGTAAAGCAGTGGTCCCCAAACTACGGCCCGCGGGCCGGATACGGCCCGCCTCCCCATTTGGTCCGGGCCCCTGAACAATACCAGAGAGCATTTTGTATTTTTTTTTCCATATACAGGTATGTGCATTTGTATTTGATAATAAAGTTGGACTTTTGCAATAAAATGTTCCTTAGTTATTAACTATTTTAATTATTAACTATTAGTAACTATTTTATACGGCAACAAGGGTTGCTGACTAGTTAAAATGTTATATTTTGGGATTTTGGTGTTGTTTTGTAAAGCAGAAAAACTGAAGTACCAGTATATCACCACTAGATGATATAGTCTCACAGGTCAGAGAAGGGCGCTTGGGCCAAGTCTCACAGGTCAGAGAAAGGTGTTTGGGGCAAGTCTCACGGGACTTCACGTGATTTTGTGAGACTTGCTCAATCAATGAACCTGAATGCTAACAAGTAAATGGTGTCGTGTGATACTGACATTTACCATCTATTTTGCAGGTGAGATGTTTATACTGGTAACACACTTACTGTGAGGAGGATAATATGTGAAAATATGTTTGTAAAGGTTGTTTGTGATGTCTGTAGTTTACAAAAAGTGAAATAGTACGAGTGAGTCGTCCGTTAGCATAAGCAACAGAGTGAGCTATGCTACGTTACGCGGGACTGGGTTAAGAGTGTACTGTGATGTTAATGTATATTTGGTTACCATATAACACAAAGTGTGTTGTTTTGGAAGGTACAGTTATGGTGTTTTTGTTAAATGATTCTTGAAAAGTACCAATTGATGGCAATGTTATTTTGTATTTATATGTTAAAGGGGACCTCACGTGATTTAACGAGTGTACATTTGAGGTGAAACTAGAGCTGCTTTTGGGACAAGTGAAAAAGCACAGCTTCATCCTTCTCCCTGCTACACAAAACCTCTCTGCAGAGAACCCAGCGGTCCCGTTTCCAGCTGAAAGTGTGTGGAAGCATTGGAAATGCTGAAGGCGGAGTTCGGTGTGCGATTCTGTGAACTACATGTTTATGCAAAAGAAATCCGTCTTTTCCAGAACCCTTTTGTTGCCGAAATTGATGAAGCCCAGCCTTCTTATCAGTTTGAGTTGGCCGAGTTACAGAACTGTGATGTTCTGAAAGACGGATTCAAGCCCAACAGTCTCATTGACTTCTATGCCGCCCTCCCAAACGACAGGTTCCCTAACATCAGAAAACATGCAACACTTTTTGGCAGCACGTATATCTGCGAGCAAACGTTTTCATGCACGAAATAGCTGATAACTCCAATGAGATCAAGTTAAACAGATGAACATCTGCATCAGTGTTTGAGACTGGTAGTGACTAGAATGGAACCTAATAAAATCTACTGGGATAAAATCCATCTCCACAACCATACTGGTAGTGGTACTGGTTGTGCTGTGAAGGTCCTGTATCACTTTGTTCAGTTTCTCAGCCTGCTTGCTTGGTGGTTTTCACAGGGAAGTTGATGAGAAAGAGAGAGAGGGAGAGAAAGCTGCAAACAACGATGTCTACAAGCCTACTGGAACCTACAAAAGTATTATAAGGAAGGAAAACAAGAACTTTGAGTGACTGCTCATACGAGTCATTTAAGTAAGAGATTCTGCTCTGACAACTAAGCTGAACTTGGACCTGTTAAGACTGTGCACGGCACAACAGAAAGTTTATGTTCCCTGGACTTTTTTTCAGAGAAGAACCCAGAGAGGGTTATTTGGTTATTTATTTCATAAATAGTGTTATTTATTTCCTGGCTTTTTTTCTGTGAAGAGCCTAGAGAGGGTTATTTGGTTATTATTTATTTCATTAATAGTGTTATTTATTTTCTGACTTTAGTTATGTGGAAAATCTAGAAAGGGTTATTTGATTGTGGCTTTCTGGAAAACAATACATTTCTACATTTAGGCACTCCTGCGATCATCACACTTTTTCTGTTACAAACTGACCCCGGCCCCTCATCAGAGAAGGGAAAAGTTATGTGACCCTCACAGGAAAAAGTTTGGGGACTCCTGATGTAAGGTGTAAAGAGGAGGCGAGCCGATGCGGTTGATAAAATAGTTGGATCGCTTTTTTTGGTCCAAATTCAAATCAAAGCGAGCGGCTGCCTTTTCCAGCAGCTGCCCTGTTATCTCTCACTTTTTGTGATTTATTGTTTTATTGTCTGCTCCTATCTTCAGTGTTTTTCTTCCCGTTTGACAACTACACTTTGGATGACTTTCTATCCTATGGACATGGGTTTTAGCGCACAAAAATGCGTTTATTCGAGGAATCAACTCCCTGCCCTGAAGAATTATCGTGCCAGCGTGATGAGGGGGCCTATGGTGGAAGAAGAGCCGGAGCTAGCTAAGCGGCTAGCGGCGTTATAAGTCTTCGGTACCATCCGTAATCATGGTAAATGTGAACTCACTACCAAATAAGACCAACGAGTGCTGGTGGAAAACATCGAAGCGCACAGGGAGCGCAGTTGCTGTGTTTTGCGGAAACGTGGCTCACGTTTAGCATTCCGGACGCTAACGTGTATCCACCCGGAGCAATCCGGCGCCACTAAACAGAGACACGAAAGCCTGGGGGAATCGGAGAGGAGGCGGACTCGCTAACACGAGGTGGTGTATCCCTGGACACAAGAAAAGATTTCCATCTGCCGCAGGGATGTCGAACTTTTGGACTAGCGTGTGACGTCATTCACTCCGCAACAAGCACCCCTAGGGCATCATGTTAATCTGTTAATAAACAACGGGGTAGACTGCTGGAAGTGTGAATTTCCCTACGGGGATGAATAAAGTATCTATCTATCTATCTATCTATCTAAATTCTACCACAGAGGAAGAAGTTGCCTAACTCTTGAAGCCTAGCTTCCAAAAGTGAGTTAGACTTAACTTTATTTATCTTTATATAGCATACTATTTTATTAAATGTTGATTTTTTTTTTTCAGAACAAAACAGTACAGGTTACTTATACAAGCCTTAAACATACTTATATAAACCTTAAACATAAATTCATTACAAAATTATAGCACTGAGGCGACAAATTAAACTTACGATCGCCTTGTTCGTAAGTAGGGAAGTGTCTGTATTATCATTTTATAGATTTTCTCAAATCTTCAAACATCACACAGTATAATAAAATGTGCTGAAGAATTAGCTTTTGTTTGGATAGCGGGTTTGTCGGTTTTGTTGAATTTGGTCTGATAATACAACCCCTAGTAAAAAGTATGGAATCACCAGTCTTGGACAAGCCCTCGCCTAGACATTTTATTCTGTGGAAAAAAACTGACATCACAAACACAATTGTAAGGTAAATTCCAAAGTGGACCAAAATAAATTAAGAAAAACATTGCTATGGTCAGTAAATGTTACTTGTATAAAGCAAGTGCAAGGAAATAAATATTTAATCCACCCATTACCTGCGCCGCTTTTCCTAAGCAGGGTCGCGGGGTATTCATAATTATTTATTTGGCACCAGATTGATGAAGAACATGGTTTGTCACTCATCATGTCCATGCCTGCAAGCTGTTACAAATGACAAAGGTGGTGCAACTAGTGATATGTTTTGATTTGTATTTCTTTGTTTTTCATGATTCCATATTTTTTTACTCAGAATGGAGAGATTCCATATTTATTTCCCTGCACTTGCACTATAAAATAACAATTAATGACCATTGTTTTTTCTTCATTTCTTTTAGTGTTTCTGAATGCCAATATGTTGCACTTTGGAATGACTTTACGATTGTTTCATGTTTGTAATCCGAGTTTCAAATTCTTTGACATACTACCTCTTTTTAAAGTAGCAAAAATGGTTAATTTCCCTGGTAACCAGTAAGTTTTACTATGGAGTAAATAAGTTACCACTACTGTAAGAAGCAGTGAGTAACTATAACTATTTTCAAAAGAAACATTCTTAACGCTAATCCCAGGGGTCTACTGTACATAGCTCCTCCTGGTGTGATAAGTGTTACTTGAGACCGTAGATAGGATCAAGCCATAGGAGCCTTTTAATTGTTACTCTAACCAACAAAGAAATTAATTACGGAGAAGAAAAATCACCAGGGTCATTTTGTTATTATTTCCCACGCTGGCAGAGTAGAATGCCTGGAAAATAAGTTGAGCAGTCGGTGGTATTCAGTTGCGCCGCGAGCAAAATGCTTAATAATTGTAAGTGGCATTCATAGGGAACAACAAGGTATGCTTATCAATAATGTATACTTGTCAACCTATAGAACAGCTGCTAGCGTGTTATTTAACATTTGCATGACATGCAGATTGTTTAAAAAAGGCATTTGCACCGTTAGGGTTGTGCTTTAACATGTGGATGTGTCGTATTCTTGCTTAGTTTGGTGATTTGATCTGATAGAGTGTAAGAGAACCAAAATTAGAGATACAGCTAATCAATTAATTGGCAAATGATCTATCATCAAGCGAACTGGCATCTAATGCTGCAGCCCATCAATGCTGAGGTCCAGCTTATCTCTAGAGAGCGGGAAGACGCTTTACACCAGGGGTTGGGAACCTATGTCTCTTAGGGTGGAGCTTATTTTCAAAGTTGCAAAAAGTCACTCATACCCCCTAATTGTGTTCCATTACACAAAAGAAAGATTGCTGTGCAGTTTGTTCTAAATAAAATGAATTTTAGAGGTAGCTCAATTGCTGAGAAGTTTGCTGTTTTCTATCAGTTTTATTAAATGGGACCTCTAGAGATGCTGGGATAAGCCACAGATGTGTAAGTTTATATCTCAAACAATTATTACCCACAAGTCATTGCTCAGCAAGATCAGTCTAATTCAACTAGTATAATTTCCCTTGACCTACTTTTGAAGACAAGGCCAGCAGACCTTCTTTGTCCTCCAAGAAGTGATTGACATTCAAAGATCAGCATCAGGTAAACAATTCAGTGCATTCAAACATTTTTCACTTACATAATCCTTCTGATCACAGCTTGCACAAAATACATTTTCACACCATGATACAGTTTGATATTACATCTGCATGAATAGTCAAGGAACATAATAGAGGGACTGTTTAATCAAGGTTCATCCATATTCCAGACGGTGCTCAAATGTGTCTAGGGATGATGGCATGTGAGCCGACAGTGAAATTTCGATGATGTGTTGGTCAGGTCAGCCGAATATGTAATTTGATTTTTGCAATCCGGAGATGGAATCCGAGCTTGCTCTGTCCACTCCAAGCATCGGCCCGGTATTGCAGTACCTCCGGGAACGGTGCTTTCGCACTGATCGCTGCATGGCTCTGTGGCTAGGACCTTGGCTCGGCCTCTTGGCTGAGAGCAAGTGTCTCGGCCCCTTGGCTTTGTATCATATTATGATTTGACCGATAACGGATAATGGATAATTGATAAAGAATATAGAACAATAAACCTTACAACCCCCCCCCCATGAAAAACATGGTTTCAACTCGATCAAAAAAAAATGTGCATCTGCTTGGTACTTATGTGACTGAACTAACTGGACGCAAGCTACCATCAGTTCGCATTGCTCTTGGTTTCTTTATCTTTATCCACACTTGGAATTGCACAAGCCCATCAAAGCGTCTTCCGCAGTGACAGTGAAAGAAATATCATCATTTTTGAAGAAAGTAAGAATTCCAATTCGAGATTCAGAAAATTGTCAGACTAAACTTGAAAAACATTTTCAAGCATGACGTTTTCTAAAATAAAACAAAGGACGACAAATTGCAACACAAAAAGCCAAGGAAAGTGAGTTCAAAGAAAAACACTAAGACTTGTCTGACATTGCTCATGCTAATGCTCTCAACATTATGACAATCCCAGAAGACAGAGTTTTTGTTGGCTCAAAGAACAAAGGGGTCAATGACAGATATTGCCAACAATTTAGCAGAGAAAGAAAATAGGACTTGAAGAAAATCAAGAAAAGATCTTGAAACGACGCCTACAATCTGAAGCTGAGCAAAGAATTGCGAATGAGTCAGTTCAATTATCATGTAGCAGTAGTAGTTTGGAAGATGACAAACGAGGAACAAGTCATGAAATATCAGATGTTGGTATCTCCAAGAGGAAAAGAGGCATGAAAAATGTAACTCCAGAGTTAGCTGCTGCTTTAGATTGCACCAAGATAGAAAAGCTACATTTGTAACTGATTCAGTAATATTGTGTTCATATCACAAAAGATGAAATTGATCCGCAGCAAATTGCTGAAAAACACCGCAAAACTTTTCCTGACAGCCGTAAAGAGACTCTAATAAAGGACTGAGTTTTTATTATCATTTGTATCATGTACCTAAGCCATCATTATTTTGTGTGTGTAACCGGCTTAATGGTCGCCAATCCAAATTTATATGGTGATTGAGCTACCTGTAAATATCTACTTACATGACTGAAACTTCTGTTGTGTAGTTTTTGGTGGGAGTGGAACATTTTTGTGGGATATAATAAAAGAATACATGAAAAAATGTGGTCATATAAGTTCGACCCTTATGTCTCTTTTCAGGAGTACTTATGGCTCGGAGATAAAATTATACTCTACTTATATATAGATTTCCAATTCTAATAAGCGGAGAGTAGGGTCTAGTGCGCGCATAACTGACGTAGAGCTAATAGTATGCATGGTTTGGTCCAGTACATAAAGAGCATAATCCCCACTACAGTCAAGGTGTCACACCAACAGACCCTGTTTTGGTTGTACATCGCTAAGGAATCCTTTATATGGAAGTTCATTAAACAATTGAGGTTTACTTTTCAGACACTTGATAAAGAGCCTTCCCTTCCTACGCCGGCTCAGTCACTTCCCGGATGCATTAACAATCCACGGAGAACCCGCCGATGAACAGCATTTCTTTGCAATCCTCTGACTTTCCTCAGAGTAACAAGCCACTTAAAGCTACGAGCTGTTGTGTTTGTTTTGGTGGCCATTTGTTCAAAGGCTGTTTGATTGACAGCTTACACCGGCCTATCAAAGTTGCTCACACACTTCTTCCAAACTTTGCCTCGCCTTCATTGACTAATTCTATTAAACCCTGCTTCTGATTGGCAAGCGCTGCTAGACCCAGAACTGTGGCAATTATTTTTGGCCAAACACTCCATCACTAAATTAACAAACTGGAACTATATATCATTGGAAAAAAAACTCTGTTTTGCCAGCCTCTCTTTATATTTATTTATAATGTATATTCCTTTCCTACACAGAAAGGAGAAGTCGTCCAAATTTATTGTATTTTTGTATAATGAAAATAAAGACTATTTTTCAACCGCGATTATGTTTTTATTTGTAGATCTATAGTTGTTTTTTTGTTACAATCTTATACTCTTTATCCTGTAATAATGTCATCTTGAGGTAAGTTTACAGGTCACTATGTTTAAGTTCACCCCAAAAACAGAACAAGCACAGAAATGCACATTTCTTTTAAAATTTAAAATCACATCGAAATTGCAATACAGGTCTGAAAAATCTATATTGGGTTTTTTTCCCCAAAATTGTGCAACCCCAATGGCCAAGACAAATGCAAAATCAGGACTATTATCAAAAACAAGGAAGCAAATAAAAGCGACAAAATCTTACAAAGGTAAATCATCGTGGAAGTTTCAAGACAATATTTGTTTTCCCCAATTTTATATATGTCGTCACTCCCCCCGCCCTCTGCATCCACAAGTTACTCTACTTGACCAGCTCAAGTCACGACTTTGTAAGTGTGATCCAATATTGTATTTTTTACTATGAGTTACAAGGGTTGCAGTAACGCTAAATGGAGATGCAGGAAGATAATAACCATGGAAACAAATCTTGCAATTTTCAAGAAATTTGAATAAGGCACACAGATCGCTACCCTAGCTAATTTGCATGGCTGTAAATAACCTCAGGACTGTTATCAAAAATAACGAGGCGATCAAAGAAGGAAAATATTTTAAAGGAATGACTATCTTCGTGAGTTGAGGTTTTAGAGTCTGTTTCATTTTTAAGCTGTCATCTGCATCCACTCATTACATTATTCGACCAGCTCAACACATTACACCAAAGGTGAATACAGTTTCATTTTTCCTTCATGCGTATATTTGTTTGTAATGTTATTTAATCATATGTGTGTATGTTACACTTATGTAGTGCTTACTATTTTGTTATTTAGTGTTTAAACACTTTTTTCATGGCCAAGTTCAAGCACTTTTTAAGGACTTTCAAAGCAAATTTTTCATTTCTTACAATACCATTAAAGAAGAACTCCAGCGCTGATCAAAAGAAAGAGAGCCTAAACCTTAGTTTTAAACCCCAACTCTTGCCCCAACCTTATTTAAGAACCCTAAAATCAGTTTAATACCCTAAGTTGCAACCCAAAATCTAGCTCTACATCCAACCCTTGCTATAACCATAGCTTTAACCCCGTTTCAAATTGTAACCCTAGCTCTAAACCCATTTTGGATCCCTGCATTCAGTTTAGAAACCTAACATGGAGCTCATACCCTTGTTTCTAACACTAACCCACACCTAACTCTAGCCGTTAAACCCAACCCCAACCCTATTTAAGAACCCTAAACTCGGGATAATACCCCAATAAGAAGCCTAAACATTAGTTTCGACCCCTAGCTCCAATCCTATTATGGAACCATAAAATTAGTTAAAAAAAAAACAATACTTGAAGCCCAAACCCTAGCTCCTAAACCTGGCCCAACACCTAACCTAAGAAACATGGCAAGAATTTCAAGTATGTATAAGAACTTTACCTAAAATTCAAGCAATTTTCAAAAACACAACATTCAAATTTAATTCTTTTCAAGGATTTCACGCACCCGTACGAACCGTTTAAAAAAAATGATTTTACATGGGGTCCGAGGAGTTTGGAACAAATTAGTTTTGATCCCCCACCACTTTATGGCAATTTAACTTTGCGATCCCCACCTGAGAACGGATTCATGGCCTATTCAGGGGGTCTACCCAACTGTGTTTTGTGAGTGAAGCATCTAACCTGTGTAGCCTGCTATCCAGCCCCAAGACGACACCATGGCCAGCAGCCACTTGAACATGACACCCTCCAGGTGCCAGAAGGTGGCGCTGTGCAATAATCTTAAGGGCTGCAGCACCAGCAGGTACAGACAATAGGACGGGATGGCTACACAATTGTTGATGAACATAAATACAAAACGGAGCGCCGCCTTCAGTAGAGTCCAGCCCAGTTTTCTGACCCCATCCAACAGCTGGGCCATCGTGATCCACACCGTCTACAAGGAAGAAAGGGATACTCAACATTAGATTCACACCGCAGAGCTTAATGCTCAATTCCCATTTTTCGGTGAAATTCAAAGCTTTTGTGAAATCTTGACAGTTCAAACTAAATACGACTTGATGTTCCTGTGTGAAAGCCACTAAAATGTCCTGCAAGTGCAGAAGAGGGCACGTGACATCATGTACAATGCACTCATGTTTGCAGAAGTACTCATGGATGTTAACAGCGGAGCGTTGTGTCCCCAAATATTAAATCCAAAATCTTGCTTTCCCCATTGAATGCAGTTTGTGTAGTGGGATTTGAATGTTAATATTGCTAACCACCACTAGAGGATATTATTCCTTTAAGAATGAATTCGAGCAACACGTTCAGTGAGTTGCAAAATTAACAAGTGACCGTGTTCCATGAATAGGCGAAACTATGACACTCGGTGTTCTTAACCGCTGGTTGTTAAATTCTCCTCTTCCTCCAGCCTGGTTGAAGTCAGATTAGTGATGTCTGCCGCCTATTGATGACTTGGAGGTCGCATGAATGTGCGCTGAACGGTCACACAGAAGTCGCATTCCAAAAGATCGGATGCGTATCGGATTTAGGACCACATATAAACGTGACCTGGGTCTGATGGGTAAAAAGCAGATATGTGCCATTCAGACGGACTTAAACATATTGGCAGGGTTAGTACAACTTTTTTATTGTCAAATTCAAGCACTTTTTAAGCGCTTTCAAGGCCATTGTTTTCCAGTACCATTAATGGAAAAAATCTGGTCTGAATTATGCACTTTGCAGAGCCACAAATATATCTGTGATTTACGTACAGTACGTGTGTAAATATGTTTGAGACAAATCTCTCCCCAGATGGGTGTTGGGTAAAATGGCGGCAATTTCTAGATTACGCTTTCAATTGCAGGAATTTCTCCCCATTACAATTCACCACTGGGAAACGTTATCTTGTTTTTTTACATGTCCCTTAATGAATGTCCGTAATTGATACATAATCCTTGCACTAACACACATTTCATGGTGCCCTGTTTAGTTGTAGCATGAAGCTAACCATTAGCAAAAAAAATATACAGTAAAGCTAGTAATCTCTGTGAGTAACCTGACTGGAAAGTGCTGAATCTCCCATTGTGAAGAATTAGATTGCTTTTGTGCACACTTTGCAGCATGCTGTGTGTGGATTTGTTCCACAATTTATCCATGGTTTGTATTTTTCTCTTTCGAGTCTTCCTTATATTAAATCTGCAACCTCCCAGCATCTCAGTGTGTTTTCACTGTTCTAATGCCCCTTTCCTAATGAACCCGTAAGGGGTGATGACACGTCCAGCTCCATCCAAAGCAATGCAATCCGAGCGCTGGGCCAGTGATGTCATTTTTAAGATGACTTTATTATTTTATTTTGAATATTTCTTTGTTTAATGAGTGGTCTGTTGAGTCAGACTGCCCCAAAACATCATATGGCAAGAATTTCAAACATTTTTAAGCACTTCACAGAAAAATCAAGCATTTTCCTGACCTTGAAAACATGACGTTAAAATGCAAGCATTTTCGGGGATTTAAAGCACCCCTACCAACCCTGAATAGGAGACAGGTCGCGTCCGTGCAAAGAAAAAAAAAATCAGATTTCCCTGCAGCGTGAACCTAGCCTAAAATACCCCTTATTAAGATATAACATAATAACTGCATGAAAGTCTGGTGAAAACCTTCTTTGCTTCAACATCGATTTTAAAATGTCTTACGTGTGTTTCAAAAGAAAGACATTGATATTAAGTCAATTTTCCTTAAAATATTCTTATACAGATTCATATAACCAGCTATATATTGTTCAGGGTTCACAAACATTTATCATGGCCAAATTCAATCACTTTAAATCCAATTTTCCTGTTTGAATTATGTATTTTGCAGAGCCACAAATATATATGCAAATATACTGTAGATATGATTTTTAGAACTTGAGTAAATCGCAAATATATTTTTAAATCTGAAATATACTTCCATCCATCCATTATCTGCACCACTTATCCTCAGTAGGGTCGTGGGGGTGTTGGAGCCCATCCCAGCCATCTCCAGGCAGTGGGCAGATGACACCCCGAACTAATTGTCAGCCAGTCGCAGGGCACACAGGGACACAGACAATTGGCTCGCTCATTCACACCCAGGGACAATTTAGACTGGGCATTTAACCTAACATGCATGTTTTTGGAAAGTGGGAGGAAACCGGAGAGCCCGGAGGAAACCCACGCAAGCACGAAGAGAACATGCAAACTCCACACAGGAGGTTCGATCCCATGACCTCAGAACTGTGCCGCACACGCGCTAACCACTCCTCCGCCGTGCTGTCCCTGAACAATACTTGGGTAAATATTTTTGAGACAAATCACTCCCCAAATAGGTGTTGGTATAAAATGACAGTACTGTAATGTGTGGCTTATATTTGTGGTTGAAGAAAGTTATTCCCATGACAACTTACCACTGGGAAACGCTACCTTAAATTTTGACATGGCGCTTGATAAATGCCCATATTTAATACATAATGCTTGCACTAATACATTGTGCCTTTTAGGGCTGCCAATTAACCGAAATCTAATCAGCATTGCGATGTGACATAGTGCGATTGTGTAATCTCGTGACACTGCGTTTTTCAAGAATTTATAGACAGCAACCCTAACAAAGCTCCCTAAGAGGGCCCTGTTTACTTAAATTTATTGCTTAAACAATCCTGTAAAATTCACATAAAATTGCAATCCAAGACGTACCCAAAGTAAATTGAATGCTGTTGTTGAAATATTTGTAGAATCTGTAAGTTATTTGTCGCTTTTGAATGGAAACACTCTAAGGTTTTGTCCCCGACTAAAATAATCCCCGCAAGTGCTGCCAACTTTTAGTAATCTAAGTACGTACACAGTTTTGGTGGGCTTATAATTCTCGCCTGAATTTTTGTTTTTGTTTTTTTGCAATTACATGCAAGATGAGTGCAGAATTGGCATGTTAGCTGGAAAAAGTCACGGATGAAGTCACAGTATATAAAAAAAAATCAAAAACTACCCAAATCAAAAACCCTGGATGTCCAGCGAGGTGCACACCCTCCTCAAACACCGCAACACCGCCTTCAGGTCTGGAGACAAGGCTCTTTACGGGGTGGCCAGGGCTGACCTGAAGAGAGGCATCAAGAAGGCAAAAGCAGCCTACACAAGGAGGATCGAGCACCTCTTCGCTGGAAATGACCCGAGGAGGATCTGGCAGGGCCTTCAACACATCACCAACTTCAGAGGCCACAACCTGGCAACTGTTGAGGCTGAGGCTTCACTAGCTGAGGACCTTAATCGGTTCTTCGCTCGCTTTGAAGCTGGAAGGCCACAAACAGCCACATCACACCCACCAACAACCAGCAGCAACTCCCTCACATTTCAGGAGCACGAAGTTAGGCGTGCGCTGAATACCATAAACCCCAGGAAGGCAACTGGCCAGGATGGAGTACCAGGGAGGGTACTCAGGGACTGTTCCGATCCGCTGGCTGGGGTCTTTACCACCATCTTCAACCGGTCCCTGTCACAGGCGACCGTCCCACCTTGCCTCAAAACCTCCACCATCATTCCCATCCCCAAAAAGTCAGCAGTGGAAAGCCTCAACGACTACAGGCCTGTAGCTCTTACGCCTGTGGTCATGAAGTGCTTCGAGAGGTTGGTGTCCCGGCACATCAAAAACTCCCTGCCACTCACACTGGACCCCCACCAGTTTGCCTACAGGGCAAACCGCTCCACTGACGACGCCATAAACACAGCACTCCACACCGTGCTGAAACACCTGGACCACCGGGGGAGCTACGTCAGAATGCTCTTTCTGGACTTCAGCTCAGCCTTCAACACCATTATCCCGGAGATCCTGGTGGAGAAACTTGCACACCTAGGACTCTCTCCCTCCATCTGCCACTGGATAATGGACTTCCTCTCCAACCGCCCACAGTCGGTGAAACTCGGTACCCACGTCTCTCCCACCCTAACACTGAACACTGGCTCCCCCCAAGGTTGTGCACTGAGCCCCCTGCTTTTCACCCTCTACAGCTCCGACTGCTCACCGACCCACCCCACAAACACTATAATTAAGTTCGCTGACGATACCACCTTGATCGGCCTCATCTCTGAAGGGGACGAGGCGGCATACAGGGATGAGGTGGAGTCACTTTCAACGTGGTGTTCGGAAAACCACCTCATATTGAACACCACAAAAACAAAAGAACTGATTCTGGATTTCAGAAGGAATGGCAGGAATCCAGCACCACTCACCATAAAAGGAGACTGTGTAGAGAGAGTCCACTCTTTCAAATTTCTGGGTGTGCACATATCCGACAACCTCTCCTGGTCTGCAAACACCAGAGCGGTGGTAGGGAAGGCCCAGCAGCGACTGCACTTCCTGAGATTGCTCAGGAAAAATAACCTAAAACAGCAGCTGCAGTTGTCCTTCTACAAAGCCACAGTGGAGAGCATCCTAACATACTGCATCACGGTGTGGTATGCTGGGTGCACAGCAGCAGACAGGAAAAAGCTCCAGAGGATCATCAAAACAGCCCAGAGAATCGTCGGCTGCTCTCTGCCCAGTCTGGAGGACATTGCCTGCTCTCGCTACCTCAGCAGAGCAGAAAACATCATCATGGACTTTTCTCACCCCGGCCACCACCTCTTCGACCTGCTGCCTTCCGGCAAGCGCTACAGGTCACACAAAGCAAAAACAAACAGACTCAGAGACAGTTTCTTCCCCACAGCCATTACCACCCTAAACAGACACCGCACAAAAAAACTGATAACTGTTGCAAAAAACTACCCCACACGAATGTAAAATGGTACTCACGTACATGCTGTCTGCACTATGTTTGTTCACTGCTCAAAACAGACACAGCACAAAAAAACTGAAAACTTGTGCCAACACTACCTCATACGAATAAATGGTACTAATGTCTATGTTCTTGCACATGTCGACTGCACTACGTTTACTGCTCACCTTGCACAATGTCTGACCATTTCCTTTTTTCTGCACTATGTTGTCTATGTTTGCACCAATGCATATGCTGACTATTTTTTTGCACTATGATGACTTTGCACCAAATGCAATATTGCACAACCCTTACGATACCAACGGTATCACGACAACACTGTATGTAACATCCCACATGCCGACATTTCTTGTGTAAATACCATGTAAATTATAACTATAGCCTTATCCCCCTTGTTTTATAACTGTGAATGTGTAAAACTGGAGTGTCATGCCCAATTTCGTTGTCACAATATGTTAACCCATTTTGTAACAATGACAATAAAGGTATATTCTATTCTATTCTATTCTCTATTCTAAAACCACGAAAAATTAAACATTAGTATTTCATACATTTTTAAGGGTATGTATCAACGTGAATGGAGACATCATACAGACGTTTTTGTTTCTCAGTCTGATGGCCCTGTCACTAGTTTTAATCCGTGAATGCCTAAGTGGGATAAAAAAATGACCCCATGGGTTGTTACTCTTCAAAATCTTTAAAAAATAATATTGTCGTAATATTGTCATATTCCAAGTATTCCTCGTAAAACATGTTTGACATGATGACATTAGTACCCCCCTAATTACTGACTCCACTCATTGAAGAAGAATATTCAAAAGGGATAGGTACTTACCAAAACAACAAAACTAGCACAGAAAATGCATCTTTTTTTAAATGAAAAATCGCATCGAAAATGCAATACAGGTCTGAAAAATCTCAATCAGGTTTTGTTCTCAAAATGATGCACCCCTAGTGCCTTGTTTAAGCAAAGCATGCAACTGTCAACTTGGGCACGACCCACAGGGGCGATGGCACTTCACAGGATAATGCCATACAAATCAATGCAAGCTGCCGTGAATCACGGAGAAAGAAAAACTGCAAAAGGCAAGGCAAAGCCCCAAGAGAGAAGTGTCGGCATCGTTTTCAAGCAAACTTGTTGAGAAACATGGTAACAATGTCACTTCACCCAAAATGCCAGCACTTTTCAATCCTTGTAAACAAAAGATTAAATTTCAAGCATTTAGGTATTTCAAGCTACAGTGTGAACGCTGATTGTTGCAATGCTTCGTTTGTTCCTAATAAATTTGAGAAAATATTTTAAAAGCCAAATGTTGGTATTTTTTTTTTTACTGTTTACAGATAATTCCCAAGCATAATGATCAAATGGTAGATGAACTCCATTTATAAAGCACTTTTATTAGTCAGTGACAACCTTTGCATTGCACTTAACACTTTATCCAGGGACAAACACACTCACAGACCGATAGCAGAGTTGGCCATGCAAGGCGACTACCTGTATAGAGGTATTAGGGGTTTAGTCTTGCCCAAGGACACTTTGACATTTAACTCAGGAGGAGCAGGGAATCAAACCTGTGACCTCTTTGGTCCCAAGATCGCTATACCTCCTGAGCTACTGCAGCCCAACTGGTAGCATTTATGGCAATTAAGATTTTATTTCCTTAATATGTATGATATTAAAGTTAAAAAACTAAAACATCTGATCAATTATTCCCTCTGTGTACATTTCAATGAGTTATTACCTCCTTGAAATCAAATAATGTATTTTCCAATTTGATATCAATAGATAGAGAAATTGCACCCAAAAAACTTATATCTAGATTGTTTACATGGATATCTATCCGTGCATCCAGGGTTTCTACCAGGGAACTTTTTAAGCCTGGTCGTCACGATTAGGAAAGACAATGTAATTCTACCTTGAGGGGAAACAAAAATCAGCAACAGGAAGTGCAGGGTGGCTCGTCAGACATATACTGAATAATATTTGTCACTTAGTAGCTCATATATGCGTTTAGTTGGGGAAAGGGGGTTGTGCTAATGTTAGAAGGTTTGGATTGGACATTACAGCGCATTTATAACTTGGTAGGAGGGACAAGCCTGGTGGACAACCACGCTTTTCAGTACCGAGAGAAACCCTGCAACACCCATTCTTAGCAACTATAAAACACTTAAAGTCTGAATTCATGCTACATTCTCGAATAGTCGCTTCACTTTCACGACATCAATGGGATTATATATATATATATATATATATATATATATATATATATTCTATATGTATTCTTTTTTCTGGTGAGATGTTTAAAGAAGTCCCGTAAGATATATTTATGATCCTCTATAAATCATCGTTTTATACTTTTCTGACGGGCAAGCAGGTAGAAATGTCAACCGTGAAATTATGTAAACATGGCATACTGAATAGGTTAACGTTGCAACGTGAAAAATGTAACTTATACACAATACTTTGAACTCAACTGCATGCGATAAAAATGGCATTGTCGTCGCGGGAACTCATTGGGAATTAGATAGAAAATAAACGATAGTAATTTGGGGCTAGCTGCCTTGGCGCCACGGAAATGCGTTAACAGATTGGACCATAAAAGGACTTCATGACATGCTAGCTAGCGCGGTCTATGCTAAAGTAGGGGCGGGAGAGAAAGACTAGAGAAACGATGTGTGCAAATTAGAAAGTAAAATATATTAATAAGAATGGGTGTAAATCGTTGAGGATTAAGCAAGGGTCTATGGTCAAAAAACAAGAGAGTGCAACCATAGCTAGATACTATACACTGCAAGTGTAACATCAGACCCTGATTTGGACCGGTACTTACCGAAATAATGTCACAGAAGCATCCAGAGTGTTCAAGATAAAGTTGAAAAAAATTGTTAAATCCAGACGAACACAGTTGTGTGCAAGAAAGGGGAGAGGAATATAGACCAATAAGTTAGCATATTTTTAAGCAAATCCGGTCCAGTTCTCGGTCAAAACGAGGTACATCGCCGAATCGGTGTGTTGTCGCAACAAACCGCGATCACATCCATCGGGGCGAAGGAGATCCTCCAAGGCTGCTTGGTGACTCGAGTGAATCCCGGCGGGTGCCTTTAGCCGGCTAGCTGCTTAGCTAGCTAACAAGGAGCTCCGACTCGAGCGGGGTCGGCTCCATCGCAGTCAGACACCGGGGTGATCATTCCTCCGATGCATCATTGCGATCATCTCGTTTGGAGATCTCCGTCCATATCCCAGTTTCGTGCTGAAGGGAGGTCCGGTTGAGAGGTTAGGACATACAGCAGTCGAGTTGCTTCGACAGTGATTTTTGTCTTGTGGGCAGGCAGGACCCGTCATCTGTTAAATCGAAATTCACACGGCGGCGAGTTGTACGGTGTATATGTAGATGTCGGCGGAAGTAAGCCTCCGGCCTTCAGAACAACCATCTCTACTACTAAACAATTGTAGATACACAACAAAATCCAAGCGTTTACAAAAAACGAAATAATTTACCCAACACTTTTAAATCCGTTATTTTATAACACGCCCCACCGTGTTACCTCTAAAGTTACTTCCTAGCGTTATTCTTTACTTTGAAAGGTCACAGCGGAACTCCTGCAACTCATATTTTCTCCAACTAGGTACTAGTCTCCGAAGTGCGCAAGCTCTCATGTCAAATGATGATGGTTTTATTATCTTGTTATGAAATTGATCGCCACTCCATTCTGGTATACAGTAGTTGCATTGAATCGTTAGATAAAGGCCACGAGTTTAATGTTGAAATCTAAATGCTGACGGTATTATCCTGAAGAAAACATAAATCATACACTGTTATTTATAATCAAAAGATAATTACGACGTATGCAATCAGTCTAACGTTCTTCCCAAATGCAATACAAATGTTTACTTTGCATTTGCAGAGGCTTATGATTAGTCTGCCCCCTGGCGGCACTTTTTGTGAAAACGGTGTCAAAGGGCAACGGTTGCTAAAATGTCCTAGATTACTGCAAGAAATTTTATGTAAATGCAAATGTACTCTTTACAGTTCTTTACAACAATTCTTTAGGTGTACGGAAGCGCTTTACAATAATAACAGAGAAGCAACAAGTAAAAAACAAACAAATAATAATAAAACACAATAAAAAACAACTGTATGAAATAAGATAAAAATGGTTTCTTCATATACTGAGTATTAAATGCCATCTTAAAGAAGTGTTTTTTAGCCTAGATTTAAAGAGGCCCAGGTCAGAAATAAGAAGCAGCTCGACTGGGAGCTGATTTCAGAGCCTGCATGAAATATTACTGTATTTAAAGGAGTGTCATGGATTTCAAAGCAATTCGTCTTTATCTGTTGCTTTTTTTTTGAAGAAAATGCTTACCTGTTATCGTCTTGGTCTAATTCATTGTCTGGCTGATTGAGATGGGAAGTTATGACGGTGACAATTTTGGCGCAATTTCTCGTTATAGGTTTATGGTTGATGTTGACTAGAGTCAAAATTGGGCCTAAAAATCCAACCTGACCTGGGCCCTGGGTCTTAAAGCCCGACCAATTACCTTGATTGGAGGGACGAAGCCCAAAGCAAACCCAAAATTTCACATTTTATTTGCAAGGACTTGGGAGGCGTAAGGGTGATTCGGGCCATCTACGCACAACCCCACCCCTCTCAGCAGGCCTCCTTTTCTGGGTTCGACAGTGCCAACGCGGGGCACGTGGACCCACGAGAGGGGAACAGAATCTATTGAGGATTCTCCACAAATAAATAGAAACACAGAACAATTGACGGTTGAACAATGAAAAAAAATAAAAAATAAAGAGAAGCATCGCCTGAACCTGAACGTAGTAATTGACTCAGTTTTCTGTATTGGTTGCCCATAAAAATCCGCTGCAGCCTGGTCATCCTGGAAGGAGGATTTCCTTATGTGTATCCCTTCTCAGGGTTTCTTAATTTTCCTCATAGTGTTTTTTTTTTTTTAGTTTTGGCTTGCCCTCATGTAAGGTGCAGATCAGGGATGTTGTAATTGTGGCCTGTATGGGCTATACTTTATGATTAAGCTCTATAAAAATAAATGTGACTTGACATTAAACAATTAAGAAAATAATCAGAAACGAGATCTAGTCTTTAATTATTGGAAAAAAACTATACACAAGTGCAGAAAAACCAAACAACTAAAAGCGACTGTATGCGGCCCTCTGTGAAGCAGGTGGAGCTGAGCTTTGTTGCATTTGGTGACGGAGCTGTTGGGAGTACGGATCCTCCATGGCTTTAACAGACAATGTGGTTTTGGGCCCTGTCTTCCACTCGATGCCGTTCGCGTCCACTACTGATGCGTCAACAGAGACTGCGTGAGTGCCCAGGATAGAAAAATTGAGCAGGAACTGGGTGCTGAAGTAGTCGTTGTGAGGTTCTACCCGTTGCTCGATTTCATTGGTTGTGCTGTCCAAAGGTATCTGAAAGGTATGAAATCAGTCCTCTCAAAAATTAAAATAAATAAATACATGTCCATTGCTTTCTTTTCAAAGGGTTTTTATGGCTTTTTCATGGCCAAATTCAAGCACCTCTAAGGCCAAATTTTCCAGTACCTTCAAAAGGAAGAAATCCAGCGCAGATCAAAAGAATTTTTTTTTCTGTTGACTTTTATGACTAAAATAAAGCTGCAATCTTGTTGCTAGCACATACTTTGTGCTATTTTGAGGTGTTCCAGACTATGATCTACGGTATTTGTGTGTCAATGGGCTGCTATAAACTGACATGAATTCTGACGTTCTGCTTCAACAAGTCACGGAAAGTGCTCAATAGGTGTTGTGTAGTAATTGAGTTTAACACAAAAAACAAAAAAAGAAAGAAATTACTCTATGTATAAAAAGCAGCACGATAAGCCAAATTTTGACTCATTTTAATGAAATTGATTGCTCCCAAGCAGTTTAGTGAGCCGAGCTTGATACTTTTTTCTTGGGTGCGACCAGTAGAGGGCGGTGACACTTCAAATGAAAGGCCATAATGACAGGTCAAAGCAAGGTGACATTTTCACGCTCTTAAAAAAAAATAAAAAAAAATAATCTTAATTAATTGTGTGGTGTTTTGAGTCAGACTACCAAGAAACACAGCAATGGTAACAATTTGAAGCATTTCAAGCACTTCATCCAAAATTCAAGCATTTTCCTGACCTTGATAACACAACGTTAAAATTCAAGCATTATCCAGGATTTCAAACACCCATGCAAACCCTGTTTTAATAATTTACAAAATACACTACCTTGTAGTCAGCTCCCGGTCCTTTGCTCTGAAGAGTGGACGTAACAATGAGACACACTGACTGGATCTTCCTGAAGAGTCCCGGGGTGGACCCGTGCTGAACCACACCCTCTACTTTGAGAGTCAGCTGCTGGTTATTCTGTACTGGGATAGGCTCGTTTGGTGTCCGAGGGGACGGAGACAGGGCGAGCTGAAGACAGAAGTCCTTACTGAGAATATTCATAAACCAGAAAGCTACAACAGCAAATAATAACCAAAGCAAAATATATGGGGAGCCACATCATTTATATTTTAAGACAAAATTCAACAAAACCGCCAAACCTGCTCTTCAGACAAAAGCTAATTATTCAGCACATGTGATTTCACTGTGTAAAATTTGAATATTTGATCAAATCTATAAAATAATAATATAAGAGCATGTGTTCCATATCATCAATATATCACTTAAAATTTGTCTCCCTCCCTTATAAATAAAGAGGTTGAAGCTCATTTTGACAGGCACTTTTGTCCTAATTAATTGTTTCCAAAAAAAAGGTGCAAGCAAATTTATTTTGTAATAATGTCACAAAATACTGCAAACGAGAAGGATATCATATTTACCTTTATTTACCTGCACCGAACAAAAGAACCAAGTGAGTGCCCTGCGCTGTGTGAAGAGATCCGCCCACCCCTACGGCTCACCCAATCATATTGCTCTGAGTGGTTTGCTGGCGTTTTGGGTGTTTTTTTTTTTGTTTTTTTTTGTGGGTTTACATCATAGGTTTCTCAAAAGCGAACATAAATTGTTCGATGAGCTTCCATTTGAAGGATTTTCTAGCAACCTACTGCAAACTATAGCTGAGAACATGCCTTATATGACTAAACCACCAACATCTCAGTGTCGTTTCAGCTCTGGGCTTACCAAAATTTATTGTAATCTCCTGTCTTTGGAACTCCACAGGAAAATGTCCTGTAGTCAAATGAAAAGAACCATATATGCTTTGCGAGGTATGATTTCCCACCCCCTGTACTCCAGCAAACAGGTGCATTTAAACACATTTACTGTATTTTCACGACCATAAAGTGCACGTATAAATCTCATATTTCCTTCAAATTGTGCCCTGTAGGTGATGTAAAGCAGCTGATGCAGCGGAAGTCACCATGAGGCTGCCACTCACACTGCAAAGCTTAATACTCAATTCGTTTTTAGGTGAAATCCAGTGTTTTTGTGAAACGTTCACATTTCCAACTAAATGTGACTAGTATGCAATCTCCTCTGACTTCTATAGTTCACACAGGATGTGAACTATACCATTGTGCAGCAGAACAGGACGCGTGACGTCACACGCAATGCATTGTTTGCAGAAGTACTCATGGATGCTAATGCTGTAGCATATCTAGCAATTTAAAAGTTATTGTGCTACAGGACGCTAAATAGAGTTGTCCCCCCAAATATGAATTAAATCCTAAACCTTACTTTCAATCCGCGCCAAATTGGGCGGTGCGCCCTGTGTAGGGTTAATTACAAAAATAGAACCAGAAATGGGACTGCGCCTTTTAACACGGTGGGCTCTATGGTCGTGAAAATACGGTAAATATTCTGGAACGTTTCATTTAATTCAGTATCCTAATTGTAAAAACTTTTTTTTTAAACAGTCTCTCCCTACACACCACTTGATTAACTCAAATTCAACAGCAATCTTACACTCATGATTACTAGAATTAAAAATGAATACATCTAAAAAAATAAAATAACCAAGTTCAGTGGCCCCACTAAAATATTTTTTCCACCAGATTTATTAAATCTCTCGAGCACGATTTTCACTTTTTCAAATTATTGATCAGAATAAAAAAGTGGCCCCTTATATCCTTCCATTTTTCTGTATGTGGCTTTCAAGGGGGAAACTCTGGACATCGCTGATGTGGACTTTTTAAACTAAACTTGAATTTTTGCAATCTTCCGAAAAAGGCTTTTACCTTGATGCTGGTCGATTGAAGCTTCTGGAAGAAGTACCGCTGGAAGGACAGGGGGACCTTCAGCAGTGCTATGATTGCATCACAGAGACAACCTGTATGCTGAAAAAGAAATAGTTGTTGAAACCATTATAACACTACAAAACCTGACAAAAGCCCTATGTTTTTTTTCTTTTTACCAAGTATGAGACAGGTGGGTGCTTCTTATTTAGCGTCTCCACTTCCTCCAGCACGTGTGTAAAAACTGACATCATCCGTCGCTCATATTCACTCTCAGATTGAACTGAGCCAAGCGGACCATATTCTTGGTAGCTACAGAATATATACAAACAAATCAGCTTTTGTCTGAATGTATGCACTCAACCAGAAAACACAAAACAGCGAGAAGTCTTAGCATGCATTTAAGCTATGGTAAGTTGACATTTTACAGATGCGTCTCCAATAAAGCACCGCCTGGAAATGAGTCATCTTCTCAAATGTCAGGGCAACAGTGGTCAGAAAAAATGAAAGCAAAATATGTTTCACTAAACAGCAGTTGGTAATTTGTTGCAACAGAATCTATTGCATATTCAATTAAAGATGTATTATTACTGTAGATCTGGGGATGGGAATCTGTGGCTGCGAGCCAGATATGGCTTTTTTCATCGGTACATATGCCTCGGAGGTAAAATTACACTCGGGCAAATTTCATTTTTGGTGTTCCAAGTCTGAAGCAGAGTTTAGTGCGACGTAGCGCTAATAAAAACAACGGTGCAATCTAGGATATAAAGAGCATACTCCTCACTACAGTTTACATTTAATGTGTCACACAAACAGACCCTGTTTTGGCTGTACGTTGCTAAGGAATCGTTTACAGTGGGACCTCGCTCGGTTCGACGTTCGCGGCTTCAGAGCTTCGCAGTCTGTAATGGTTAAAAAAAAAAAAAAAATATATATATATATATATATATATATATATATATATATATATATATACATATACATATTTTATTTATTTTTTTATTTTTTTGAAGGGGCGTCGCTGCTTCACAGATTTTTACTTTTTGCGGGTTTTTTCGGCGGAACGTCAGCGGACGCGGGATAAGGCGGCCTGGATGGGACGGGGGATGGGGGGGGTCGGCGGAGGTCACTCCCGGGCCGAACACGGCGTCACACGGCGCGACGCGAGAAAAGGTGGCAGGATGATCACTGGGGGGGGGGGAGCCCGCTCGTCTGACGACCGTCCGCGCGCAGCGGGCGAAAGGCGGCGGACGTGCACGGGACCCCAGTAACTGTGTCGGGTGTCGTGCGTATCGCGCCCGAAAGTACCCGCGCTGCAGGTTAGGGGCTCGCTCGCGGGAGCGACCGAACGGCACCCACGGTGCGGCGCAAACAAAAACCCTGTCGTGAATTTGTCTTCGATCGTCCCGGGCGGACGTAAAATCGCCCAGCTGTACGACTCTTAGCGGTGGATCACTCGGCTCGTGCATCGATGAAGAACGCAGCTAGCTGCGAGAACTAATGTGATTTGCAGCTGCGATTGTCTGGCAACCAGTTCAGGGTGTCCCCTGCCCACTGCCCGGAGATGGCTGGGATGGGCTCCAGCCCCCCCCGTGACCCTAATAAGGATAAGCGGTGCAGATAATGAGATTAGATTTTTTTTTTTTTTTTTTTTTTGAAGGGGCGTCGCTACTACGCAGATTTTCACTTTTAGCGGGTGGTTTTGTTCCCCATTAACCGGGTCTCGCCAGCTCAGTAGCCTAGATGGTAGGGCGCCCGCTCTGAGACTGGGAGGTCACTGGTTCAAGCCTCGGCCGAGTCATACCTAAGACTTACAACATTGGTACTCATTGCCTCCCTGGTTGGCGCTCAGCATTAAGGATTGCAATTGGGGGGTTTGGTCACCTAATGACTAAAATGGCTGTGCCCTGTTTGGCTGTGGCAGCATCGGCTCGCTACAGTCTAACTGTACGGGTCAGGTGTGTACATTTTGTTCTGTGTGCATTGTTACAAAGAATGACAATAAAAGTAAATTCTATTCTATTCTTCTAAAAAATAATAATTAAAAATAAATAAAATAAAATAAAAATATTTTTTTTTTTGAAAGTGCGCCGCTACTTTGCGGATTTTCACTTATCGCGGGTGGTTTGGTCCCCATTAACCACGATAACCGAAGTCTTACTGTATATGGAAGCTGATTAAACGCAGAGCAATTTGAGTGGGTTAGCAGTGGGGGTGGGTGGAGCTGTGCACACAGCGCACTTCCTTCTGCCCAGTGCTGTCGAAGGTAAATACGTCAGCATCCTCATTTGCCGTATTTTATGATATTATTACAAAAGAACTCTGCTTGCACCTTGTTTTGAAACCATTTATGGAAAAAAGGTCAAAATGAGCCTTAACAATCTTAAGTAATTGTGGGAGTGAGACAAGTACAAATTGTACATTTGTTGATATGGGGCACAAGCTCTGGCATTATTCTTATTTCATAAATTTGATCAAATCAACAAATGTCACACAGTGAAATAAAATGTGATTTAAGAATTAGCTTTTGCCTGTAGAGCGAGTTTGGAGGTTTCATTGATTTTTGTCTTAAAATATACGGTGTGCCTGTCTCTCTCTAAAAAAAAAAAGGATCAAAATATTTTTGCTTTTATGGCTCTTTGGGTCAAAAAGGTCCCCAACCCCTGACCTAAAGGGAGCTGACATCATTGTCTGCTATTTTGCTGCTAAGGGTATCCCAAAAAAACAAATCCTCGCAAAAATGTTTTGCAAAATATTTAGAAACTTTATGGTCCCTTTGAGTCTCTGTAGTTTGTACTGTTCCTGATGCTTTGTAGCACTCATTTTCAGGGGCACAGGCCAATGTAGCAATATCGAGTGGAGTTTTATTCTACTCTTTGCTTTTGGTTTTTTTCTTCTTCTCTCTCTCTCTCTCTCTCAAATATTTTTTGCTTTTATGGCTCTTTGGGTCAAAAGGGTTCCCGCCTCCTTAAGTGGATTGTGGCAAAAAGTCACTTACGCAGACGGGGGGCTTACCTAACAGCCTGTGGTTCCAATATCAAAGCTTCGATCACGTGAGAGACGAGCAGGCAGCTCTGCTGTTGTCTATTCAGGATGTTAAGAAAAGAGATGAACCAATATCTCTTTTTTTTAGGACCGAGTACAGTACTTGAGTGCTGAAAGCCTTGTTACCTTCAGTTGTTACCGAAAAATAAAATAAACTAAAAATGAAGCTTCAAAATGAACCGCCTTAGTTCGTACTTGCTTTGTCCATCAGTAATGTGGTATTCTTCAAGCATTACTTGAAAAAAAAACATATTAGCAGCATTCTAACTCTTAGTATTAGGATACAGCTCCACGTTTCGGAGTGTGGCGTAGTCGGCATCAAAAGATGCCTGGTGTAACTGGGCATAGCGTGCGGCCAGACTTTTGAACTCATCCATGCAAACTTTCATCTAGAAAAAAAACAGACATACAACATGAATGCTATTTTTTAAACATGTAGATTGGGCCAAGTCAATTGACCAGTGGCTAAGTCCGCCCTCAAACGCGATGAGCCAATCACAGAGCTCATAGCAGACTTTTTTTCTTCTTCTTTTTTTTGTTCTTACATTTTCAACTTTAAAATGGTCAAACGTAAGCAAGGGGTACGTGCAAATCCGATACAAGGTATCCCGAAAGGCTGGGCGATGGTGAGTACGTTTTACTCGATTTTGCGACGTCTAAATTGAGACAATTGTCTGCTTTGGATTAAGTTATCATCGACCACAGCACCAACTCAATGTGGATAAAGTTGATAAGGATTTAGAGCTCAAGGAAAGATGAATTCAATACATTTGAAGTCCTTTTTAATGCCTTTTGAAAGCAAAATAAGGACCAAAGCGACAAAAAAAAACACAATTGAAGCAAGCAAAATAAAAACACACGACATGAATTAGAAGCAATTTTTAAACAAATGTTTATTTAAGTTTTTTTTGTTTTTTTTTGGGAGATCAAATGTTGGCCCATTTGAAAACATTCCATCTCAAAAACATAATACTTTCCAAAGCTTTGGACACGGAAAACAATAGAAGAAAAGGATGTTCACAGTACTTCGTGGATCCTTAGTCACAACTGGTAAATAACTACCAATTTTCTGCTACATTCATCAAGTATTTTTATCATGAAGCAAAAAAAAAAAAAAAAGACATTTTGGTCCAGTGTAAAACTATTTTTGAACAAGATAATTAAATATATTGCTATATTCATGAAGTGTAGCCTCATAAAAACACATGCTTGGAATAATATAATTAATATACTACCTGTATATTAAGCCACGCACAACAAGGGGTGAGTTGCTGTGCCATGCAACCCTTCAACAGCAGAGGCCCAACAGCATACACTGGTTTACTCCCTCAACATCATATGCGTCGAGATCAATCATTCTTAACTATTATTCGCCATTAACATCTATCCTGAGCACGCACTCTTGCATCCATTAAGTTAACCGACATCACATCCAGTGCACGTTTCACCCCATCCATCCACCACTATTTGGGCCTTCCTTTCTTCATATTTCCCACCACTTCTGCAATACATACTCTTTTAGTATTTCCAATGCGTGGGCTTAATATTCGGTGTCAAGTTGGGAAGAGCAAACGAGAATGAATGTTTGGTGAACGTGAGTGTGTGCTTGATTCTAGCCACCTCCCACTAGGGGGATATGGCTTCGGTATATTGATTGATTGACTCCCTTGATATGGACAATTGATAAATATTACAAAATCTTTGAGTACACATTTTCAAGACTTTTGAAAATTGGATTTAAGACATTTTGATGCCAATCAAGACCTTATTTGTAGAATAATGTTTTCAATAACTTTTAAGCGGTATCAAGGATCTGCAAGAACTCTGTATTCAGATGGTCTTAGAGGGCTACATGGCCTGCGGGCACCATGTTGGAGACCCCTGTTTTAAATCCGCCTGCTTTACAGAAATAAATTGATAATTTAGACACAAATAAGAGTCTTTGCAGCATTGTACCTGTAGTGAGATGCGTCCACAGCTCTGCAGGTCGTGGCCGGTGCTCAAAGCAAGGGAGGTGGCCACAGCAGGCGGGGGGCTGGTTTTGAGACTGTTGCAGGTACAAATGAGCTGGGACAACGCTTGGAGGCTGTCGATGCGCAGCTTAATGAACTCGCACTGGAACGTAAGTGGATTTAAAGGAGTGCTGGCCGCCTGGATGGGAGAATCAGTCACATAACTTGAAATTAACACTTGGTCGTATCTCATGATGAATTAACAAATTTGAGACCCGTATTATGTGCATTAATCCGCTAACAGGCTGCGTGGGATGTGGTCCAACACCAGGATCAGGGGTCTCTAATGTGCTGCCCCCTTAAGGACTCCTAAGGTGCCTGCGGACCTGTTCTGAAATCAGGTCACCCGTGCTGGGTAATTGTGATTTGCCATCAAAATTATTTTTTATTGGTTGACTGAATCTATTGAATCCTATTTTTTGATGAACCTGGTAATAACATAGTAAAAACAAAGCAATAACATGAAATATTGTTGTTTTAGAAGTTCAAATTAATTCCAGTTCATGGGCTTCATGGACCAAAAAAATCTATTCAAGTATTCATAATTATCCATCCACCTATTATCTGCACCGCTTATACAGGGAGTGCAGAATTATTAGGCAAGTTGTATTTTTGAGGATTAATTTTATTATTGAACAACAACCATGTTCTTAATGAACCCAAAAGTCTCATTAATATCAAAGCTGAATATTTTGGAAGTTGGAGTGGGGCTTTTTTAGTTTTAGCTATTTTAGGAGGATATCTGTGTGTGCAGGTGACTAGTACTGTGCATAATTATTAGGCAACTTAACAAAAAACAAATGTATACCCATTTCAATTATTTATTTTCATCAGGGAAACCAATACAACAGCTCAACATTCACAAATAAACATTTCTGACATTCAAAAACAAAACAAAAACAAATCAGTGACCAATATAGCCACCTTTCTTTGCAAGGACACTCAAAAGCCTGCCATCCATGGATTCTGTCAGTGCTTTGATCTGTTCACGATCAACATTGCGTGCAGCAGCAACCACAGCCTCCCAGACACTGTTCAGAGAGGTGTACTGTTTTCCCTCCTTGTAAATCTCACATTTGATGAGGGACCACAGGTTCTCTATGGGGTTCAGATCAGGTGAACAAGGAGGCCATGTCATTAGTTTTTCTTCTTTTAGACCCTTTCTTGCCAGCCACGTTGTGGAGTACTTGGATGCGTGTGATGGAGCGTTGTCCTGCATGAAAATCATGTTTTTCTTGAAGGATGCGGACTTCTTCCTGTACCACTGCTTGAAGAAGGTGTCTTCCAGAAACTGGCAGTAGGACTGGGAGTTGAGCTTGAGTCCATCCTCAACCCGAAAAGGCCCCACAAGCTCATCTTTGATGATACCAGCCCATACCAGTACCCCACCTCCACCTTGCTGGCGTCTGAGGCGGACTGGAGCTCTCTGCCCTTTACCGATCCAGCCACGGGCCCATCCATCTGGCCCATCAAGACTCACTCTCATTTCATCAGTCCATAAAACCTTAGAAAAATCCGTCTTGAGATTTTTCTTGGCCCAGTCTTGACGTTTCAGCTTGTGTGTCTTGTTCAGTGGTGGTCGTTTTTCAGCCTTTCTTACCTTGGCCATGTCTCTGAGTATTGCACACCTTGTGCTTTTGGGCACTCCAGTGATGTTGCAGCTCTGAAATATGGCAAAACTGGTGGCAAGTGGCATCTTGGCAGCTGTACGCTTGACTTTTCTCAGTTCACGGGCAGTTATTTTGCGCCTTGGTTTTTCTACACGCTTCTTGCGACCCTGTTGACTATTTTGAATGTAACGCTTGATTGTTCGATGATCACGCTTCAGAAGGTTGGCAATTTTAAGAGTGCTGCATCCCTCTGCAAGATATCTCACTATTTTTGACTTTTCAGAGCCTGTCAAGTCCCTCTTCTGACCCATTTTGCCAAAGGAAAGGAAGTTGCCTAATAATTATGCACACCTGATATAGGGTGTTGATGTCATTAGACCACACCCCTTCTCATTACAGAGATGCACATCACCTGATATGCTTAATTGGTAGTAGGCTTTTGAGCCTATACAGCTTGGAGTAAGACAACATGCATAAAGAGGATGATGTTGTCAAAATACTCATTTGCCTAATAATTCTGCACTCCCTATAGAAGGCATGCAGGGGTATTGATTATAATTTTTAAGCAATTAAAAAAAAAAATTTTTAAACGTATTAAACAAATGCATTTATTTATTGATCTATTCTCAGGAAATACAACAAACTAAATCCCAAGTTATGGGTTGTATAGAGCAAATGAGCAAAAATGCAGTTTTTTTTAGCTCCCTATCTTCCTACATTTCTAGCTATTTAGCAAGTATCTTGCTGGCTTTTTACATTCGTTGCATGTTATCCAGCTTAAAATGTTACCTGTTTTATAGTTATCAAGCTAATTTTGGCTTTGTTTCTAGCTAGTCATCTAGCTTTTTTAGCTTTCTATCTGACTATTTAGTTGGAGTATTACTATTTTAGCTAACTATCTAGCTTCCTTTTAGTTTTTACCCGTTTGCCTTTCTAACTATTTGCTAACTATTACGCTAACCTTTTAGCTATTTAGTAAGCCATCCAAGCTAAGGTGGTATTTCAGAAATTCATATCAAACTGGGGGCAGCACGACGGCGCAGTGGTTAGCGCATGTGCGGAACAGTTCTAAGGTCTTGGGAACCAAATTGTCCCTAGGTGTGAATGAGCGAGCGAGTTGTCTGTCCCTGTGTGCCCTGCGATTGGCTGGCAACCAGTTCAGGGTGTCTCCTGCCCACTGCCCGATGATTGCTGGGATGGGCTCCAGCCCCCCGCGACCCTGCTGAGGATAAGCGGTGCAGCTAATGAGATGAGATATCAAACTGGGTGCCCTTTGGGCTAATTAGTAACAAAAAGAAGCTCCAAGATTGAAAAAGGTTGAATACCCCTGGCCAAGATAATCAAAATAGTCATTAGAGCGAGTGAAATAATTATTTAATGGTACCCAGATGCACGCCAGTTTACTAACAGTAAGGGAGGCGATGCCTTTTTGGTGGGAGCGCAGGGCCTCGGCGATGGCGCTCATGGCTCCGCTGTAGTCTCCGTCCTCCATGTGGGTCAGGCACTGCTCAGCTTGGGAGAACTCCTTGAGACTGTTCAGCCAGAAGTAGAAGTGCTCGGATGCTACCCGGGTTCGTAGACTCTGGTACAGTTCGCTGGAGAGCTCGTGGCAACCCTGCGGATTCGAAAGGACAAGTTCACGCTGCTGCAAAAAGCTCAGCGTAGCAGTAAAATGTTTAGCATCAAAAGTACCCTTACCGACAACTACACTTCCCTTAACAATCTAACTTCATCTTATGATAAAAGACATTTTTACAACATCATGGCAGTTACGGTCTTTTCATACTTGACATGTTAGTCAAGAAAATGTTTCATTACCTATTATCAAGAACTGCTTTATGATAAAAAAACATTGTGAAATGGATACAGGAAGTAATTAAGTAAGTAAGAAGGTAGGTAAGTAGGCAAGTAGGCAGACACAGAAAAACAGACAGACAACTTTATTGTTGCATAATGTTATATTATTATTGACATTATATCATTTAAAAAACAAAGTCTAAGGAGCCGCTCCGGAGCCGAAAGGGCCAGTGAGCGGGCCCAAAGAGCTGGTTTTCTAAATAGAGCTGTCCTCTTGGGTATGACCGGTCAGGGGCGGCGACGCTGTATATGACAACATCAAAATGACAAGCCAGGTGTGTCGGCGTCATTTCTCACACACACTTTTTAATTTTTTTTTAATGTTTCTTCATCTATTGTGTGGTCTATGGAGTCAGACTGCCAAAAAACATGGCAATGTTAACATACCGTGAAATTCAGACTATGAGGGGCTCCTGATAATAAGAAAACAAAACAAAAATGTGAACAACGCAGGGTCGGAAACAGTCCCTGTTATGAAATGGTTCAGTCCATTTAATTCCTAGCACCACCATAAGATGTATTCTGATAATTATGTATTTTCTCCTCAACAGTTGACCATATTGTTGTCACATTTTGATGGATTATCTATGAAACATTCACTATTAAAAATAGGAATGGATACTGATTTTTATGACACTGAATTTTTATCTTCTTGTTCATAAAATAGCTCGTGTTTGGGAACACAGATTAACGATAATTTATATATCTATTTATTACTTATTCAAATGACAGAATATGTATTTATATAGTGCTTTTCAAGTCAATGAAGACCTCCCAAAGCGCTTTACAATGTGCTTCACACTTATCCATTCACACACACACTCACAAAGCAATAGGGAGTCAGCCATGCAAGGCGCATACCTGCTTATTGGGGGCTTTAGGGATTCAGTGTCTTGCCCTTAATGACTGAAAGATGTTTGTATGTGGATGCGGTTGTAAAGGGAAAGTGATATGACACTCTGGGTGCTTAGCATCCCCAAAGCTCTGAACCTAAAATCGCCCCTGGTTGTGAAAAATATATTTATAGCATTTAGCTACATTGGGTCGCCTCCAGTGTTAGTGATGGTCGCGTGGATGTCTTAATAAACTCATTATCTAAACAATTATCACGTTTTTGTTTTAACCATGCCAATTGATATTTCTTAATGAATGAAATTAAATGAACACATTATACAGACTACGCTCGCGACAGCCGTTGTATCAGAAGTGCAGCACTGAGAAGCATAGGAAAATCCAAGTTCACGTTCACATGAAGGGAAGTCAGATTCTGCAGGGGGGTTGGAATTAGGCACAACATCTGTGTTTCCTGTTTCAGTGAGTGTTTCCCTGAATGTTGACGACATTACTCGACATTTCAGTCAAGGGTGGTCACAAAGCGGGCGGAGAGAAAAAAAGACGCTAATTGTATTCGCAAATAGGAAAAATATTTTCGAAAGCCCTAACTTTCGCTCCAGTCCGTGTCTGCTGACAGTGCAAAGTGGGGACTTTCGGCATCAGAGGCTCCCCTCGGTTTTTTATCCAATCAGAGGGCGCGGGGTGGGTGGCGTAAGAGACAGGAGGCAGGAGAGGAAAAAAATGCTAGGGCTGGCTGTTTCTCGGTGTTGTGTTTACTATCGGCTTTATAATATCACGATACAGATATCTGTAAAATTCCCAAATACCAGTGCCAATTATCGGCCCGCTCGATCATCGTTCGACCTCTAGTCTGTACGATGTCACCAGTCACTGAAATAGGTATGATAACCATTTCAAAATTTTTGTTTTTTTAATATTTTGTATGTTTAAGGTTTATATAAGTAACCTGTATTGTTTTGTACTAAAAGATAAAAATTTCATAAAATAATATGCTCTATAAACATAAAATTCAGTGTAACTTTCTTTTGGAAGATGTGCTCCTCCGAGGTAAAAAGTGGCCGAAAAAAAGCGTTCCGACCATTTTCTCAACCGCTTTAAGATTTCTTATTCCTCTTTCATGTCAAAAGAAACGGTTCGCCTCTCCGTTACACTTTAAACCAACCATATTGAATGAATGCACAAGATGTTAAACAATAAAAACATCAAGTTCTGAGCGAGCTTGAGATTCAGCACTGTATGTTTACATACGAACTAGAAAGCGTTTTTTATACTACCGGGTGGATGCTGGGTGACCTCTCACAGCGCCACACGCTGGCGGAAAGAACCACAACAGTAATGTCCTTTACTCTAAAATCTAACTTACAGCAATGTCCGGTCGTAAGTAGGGGAGCGTTAGTACTCGAAAACTATAAAGCCGACATAACGCACAGGTACGTCCCCTGGCCGTATTTAACTTTTTTAAATGTCCGCAAAAATGGTTTTGTTACATCGAGGACAATCCAGAGAATCCAACCATGTAAACCATTTACTCCAAACCACACGATACGGCCGACGGAAAAAAAGAAATCCGCCTTAAGTTGGAAGTTGATTCTTGTTATATGTGTGTTGTTTGGACACATTTTTATCGTAATATTTTTGTCTGGAGGTAGTTACCATCAATTTCCATCCCCCACCAAAAGGCAATCACACTTTTGCGATTTCTTTATATGTACAAATTAGTGTCATTTTCTAGGGGTGTACAATATATTCAATAAAGTCAATGATTACCATGCGAGAAGCCTGTCGTGCTATCCGATAAACAGTCCAACCATTGGCGACATTCTCCAGCTGCTGCTTGATGACTGTCTTTACTTCTGCCGACAGCAAAGATTGACTGGCCACAAAAATTACAGTTGCCAAAGAAACCTGAGTGGGATGATAGAAGACACAGGAAAATGATGAGGGCCAAAAAAACAATCGTAGTGCATCGAAAATTCAAAGCATTTTTCTGGAACCTAAGTAACGCATTTTCATGATGCACATAAGTAAGATTTCTTAAAACTTCAACCGTCTGACATCAGTGTGAATTGGCCATTCAAAGTAAGGCTGCGAGCAGCATAGGAGAAATGGGTGTGCAATGGAGACCACAATCTCACACAGTGGAGGGCAGAGCCGTTTGGCTTACGCCATAATTTGCAAATGGAGTTTAGATGCTGGGGTGCCTTGAGCAAATATTAGAGGTTAACCGATTAAGAAGAGGGTCAATTATTGGCAAGATATTTGGGAATTTAATAGATATGAGTACTGGAATTGTTTTTATTCGACGAGGCGATTATTAAGTCTCATGCAGCCGAGACTCTCTCTCTTGCTCCCACTCCTCACATCCTTTCCTCATGTTTCCTACTACCGACCCCGTGTTTTCTGATTGGATAGGCGACTGGGGGGCGGAGCCATTGAAGCAGGAAAGAGCGGCAGCTCAGCTAATTTATCCCGACATGCCTGTTTCCGTGATAGAAAAGCGTTTTAACAATTAAGAGATGGCTAAAAAGTGTAAATAATTCATTTTTTTTAGGGAACCACGTTCGGGTGGAGACTGATAAATTAGCGCTTATCATAAGATTAATTTGTCGATCAAGTGTGTATGTTTGTGATTGAGAGAGAGCATAAAAAGCATGTTAAAAGTGGAAGTGATGAGCTCTTATTACATTACATTAGTTCATCAATCTGGCTCTAAAACAGGAGCGCCCACAATTTACAATTTGTAAGCTCTGTTGAAATTCCATAGCACTTTTAAATTAAAGTTTTAAATTAAAGTTCGGGCGGCACATGAGCTGAGTGGTTGGCGCGTCCGGGGCACAGTTCTGAGGTCAAGGGATCAAATTCAGCTAAGGCCTTCCTTTGCGGAATTTGCATATTCTCTTGTGCCTGATTGGGTTTCTCCCGGGCACTCCGGTTTCCCCCCAAATTACCCCAAAAAACATGCATGTCAGCTTAATTGTCCGGTTCAAATTGTCCCTAGGTTAGGGTTGGCTGGCAACCAATTCAAGGTGTCCCCTGCCCACTGCCGGCAGATAGCTGGGATGGGTTCCAGCAACCCCACAGCCCTACTGAGGATAAGCGGTGCAGATAATGTATGGATGGAAATTAAAGTTCATTTAAGTGAGGTTGGTTGCATTGTATTATATTCATTTAGGCTATTGTAAAAAGTTTCAGGGAGTTATTTAAGTTTTTATGAACCTTTATCAGAGTTGCTGCTAAGCCTAATTTCATTTCCTGTACTGTTAGTTTTTAGTTTAAGTGAATGTACGAACCCTGCAAATCCTCCCCAAAACAACACACCACAATAGCACAGCCACCTACTCCCTATTGTGCGGTGCGTCCTGTATATGTGTACATAGAGAAATAGGACCAGCAACGGAGACTACAAGTTTTAACACAGTGCGCCTTATGGCCATAAAAAAATAACAACTATTTGTGAAGAAAACCCAACTTCCTACCCAGTTTGCATATGACCTTGCTTTCTTTTAAGCATCGAGTAAAGTGTGTGCACATATCCCACCAAAAGCTCTTGCTGTTGGTCAGTTGACGAGTGACTGGCCACCCGGTAGAGGTCCACTAGATCCCCTAGCATGCTGTTTCCCAGAACTGGCAAATGAGTGGCGATGGCTGACAGCGTGTGGCACAGAAGAACGCGGGAGGAGTCGCAGGACAAATGGAGTTGACCCAGCAGGAACTCCACAGCGGATTGGCTGAGGTGTGGTCGACTCTTCAGCAGCTTGACTAATGAGGTGAGGGTGGTCTGAAGTCAGAGTTGGACGAAAAAAAGAAAAATACAAAATGGTAACTAAGTTCAATAGTCGATAACCACCAGGCCGCAGACCGGTACCGGTCCTTGGGTTGTTTACTATTTGTGCATAAAGACTTTCTCCCCGTAAAAGACCTTAAAAGTTTGCGGATGCATTATACAGGGATCAGAATGGAGATTTTCATTTTCAGCTGAAATAGCCAGCGTCCAGGAATAAACCAGGGCGGAGCCCCCCCCACCGCCACCCAAAAACTTGGGTTTTAGGCAATTTACTTGTCCAAAACCATGCTTATATTTATCATTTAAGTAACATTTTTAGAAGATTAAAATAATTTGCCCACATAACTGATTTTTTTGTAAATACTGCAAAATAAGTTCAAATACAGTTCAGTCCCTGCACCTTGTGCGACAATGCGGCCAATTTTTCTAACGGCCGCCAGGGTGCGCCAGAGCAATAAAGGAAAGAGTGAGACAGTCGGATTTTGAGTTTGTTTGCTACGCAAGAGAAAAAGTGAAAAAGTCGGAATGCCTTTGGGGTTCAAAAACAGCGGAAATCCGCGGATCCGCAGAAAATTCTGATCCCTGATTATACCGAGGTTTTATGCTAATGTATCATTTGTAATTGAGTGATACTTGCTCATTCGACAAATATACCTGAGGTCATTTGCGCAGCATTGAAAGTAACGAGAATTAAATCCAGATCGCTGGAGTGAGAGCGCTGTACATTAGCCACTAGGCCACAAGGATTGAAGATGACAAAGGAAAATAAATTTGTTTTTTCTATCATGGCACAATTTTACTCACAGTGCCATGTTCTACGTTGCAATGGAGCATTATGGGAAATAGTTAAACCAAAACAATGGTGTAAATCGTAGTACCGTGAGTAAAGATGGTGGGATGATGAGATAAAATGGAATGCCTTCATGGTAAGAGGATGTGTTTTATAGCTATTTAGGTCTGAATCGGATAAATTTGAGAAGCCGGAACCTGATTAAATGGTTTGCAATGATTTCTCATCGGGAAAATTTCTTTGAGAAACGAGAAATTCTAAATAGAAGCTCAATCCAGGAAGAAACTAATGTTGTATGTAGAGGGAGACTGTATTAAGTTGATTAAAAAAATGCTGATGTTACTTTCACTATAGGGTTCACTAGAATTTAAATGAAGTATTTGATGACGAATGTAATTTTCATACGTTTGGACACCTTTTTCATGGCCAATTTCAGACACTTTTCATGCACTTTCAAGGCTAATTTTTCCAGTACTGTCCAAGGAAGAAATCCAGCACCGATCAAAGAACGTTGCTTTACTTATTTTAATTTATATTTTTTGTGTGTTTTTTAGAATATTTGTGTTTGAATTGCTTATAATCAAATTGTAAATAGTTAATGCAGATTATCTCAAGGGGCTCAGGAGGTAGAGAGCTCGTCTTGGGATCAAGAGATTGCAGGTTCAATTACCGGCTCCTCCGTGTTACATGTCGAAGTGTCCTTGGGTAAGACACTGAACCCCTAATACCCCCAATAAGCAAGTTAGCGCCTTACATGGCTGCTATTGGGAAATGTGAAGCACACTGTAAAGCGCTTTGGGAAGTCTTGACTTGAAAAGCACTACATAAATGCAGATCATTTCATTTTATTTAAAGCACTGAAGAGTTAATATTTTTCATTTTTCTTTTGCATTTTCTGGGATTTTGTTTTGTTGTTTGACTTTGAATCTGTTCAGTGTGTAAAAAGCTAAAACAATTTTGTATTTTACAAAAACATTTGTAGATCTGTGAATATTTAAATTTATATGTCATGTGTTTTTCAGGGATCCCCTGCAAAACATTAAATTTCTAATTACTAAATAATTTGGTGCATATTGTTTTATTATCATGGATGATATATTATTTAAAAAAACTAAAATCTGAAAGACGTTGGTGAGCCTCAGTGAGCTGAGCCACAAGAGCCGGTTTACTAAAAAGAGCTGTCCTCTTGGGTGCGACCAGTAGGGGGGAGTGACATGTCACATGAAAACGCCAAAATGACAAGCCACCAGAGCCGCCGTATTGGCATCATTTTCATTCTTTTGTAAAAAATATTTCTTAAAATATTGCATGGTCTAGGGTCACACTGCCAAGGAACATGGCAATGGCAATAGATTCAAGCATTATTAAGCACTTCAACCAAAATTCAAGCACAGAACGTTAAAATTCAAGGATTTTTGAGGATTTCAAAAACCCGTACAAACCCTGTATCTACTTCAGTAGTACAGACGCTACCCTACTTACGACCATTCAACTTACGTAAAACGGTCGATACGAAAAAAATTTGGGGGATGTCGAAAAATATCCGGACATTGCTGTAAGTTAGAATTTGTGTTGTGCGCACCTTTTTCCGAGTACAGGACATTACTGTAGTGCTTCTTTCCGCTGTCACCAGTGTGTGGCGCTGAGAGAGGTCAGCCAGCATCCACCCCGAAGTAAAAAAATCTGCTTCCTCTTCAGAGTCCGCGTGTAAACATATCTCCTTCACCTGCTCGTAATCCTACCGCTGCCACCAATGTAGAATGTCATTTTGTGTGGATAATGGATTACTCCTCGTTCATTAAATAATACACTTATGGTCTCTTTGGAGAGCGACAACCGTCAGCACCCGTCTATTGTAAACACACCGAACTCTCTCCAAACCTAAACTCTCGAGCTCCCGTACACTCTTGCAACAACTTTCGCGACATTCGTCGCCCTACTGACTTAATTCATGCGCACCTCACATTCTACGCCTACACTATCTCCAGCGCACAAGGAACTTTGACATTATTATTGTTTAATATCTCGTGCATCCATTCAAATATGGTTGCTGTTAAGTCTAAAGAAGAGGCGAGCAGTTTCTTTTAAAATGAAAGTGGAATAAAAAAGCTTGATGCGGTTGAGAAAATGGCCACTTTTTACCACGGAGGAGGACCTCTTGAAGCACATCTCCCAAAAGTAAGTTAAACCTTACTTTATTTATCTCTATAGAGCAAATTATTTTATGAAATGTTGATTTTTTGTACAAAACAATACAGATTACTTATACAAGCCTTTAACATACCTATATAAACCTTAAACATACAAAATATTGCACTGAAGCAACTTACGAACAATCGATCGTCCGGAACCTAACTCGTTCGTAAGTTGGGCAGCGTCTGTAATGAAGTTTTATTCTAACAGGACAGAAAAATGTCGTACTTTAAGTGTAGATTGGGCACTTGTACTGCCATCTTGACAGCAAAGCATCAGCAGAGACTCCAGTCCTAATGCTGTGTCCTGCTCGAGGTGCGTAATATCTGAGGATAAAAACAGGTAAAAAAACACCCAAAAAGTCGCTTATAAAGAGGTGGTAAAATATGTGTCAATATGAATCAGTCACCAGATATCCGACAAACCTGTTTCTGGACAGGAAATGACAATGTTGGAGAGCACAATGACCCCATGTGCCGCGACAGCCAGGTTGCTATGGTAACAACACTCCTGTACCAATTTCACCAGGTCAGTCATTCGCGGGGGAGTAGACACTACAAATTGTGGTGGATTGTAATGATTCTTGAGTGAATTAAATTGTGTACAATACATTAGTAGGGGTCTTACTTGTTGTATGACTGAAGTACTCCTTCATTGCAATTGTTTCAGAAAGGGTGGACAGCACAGCTAACATACCCAACATCAAGTTGACATAAGGGCTGCTTAGTGCACACTCACACAGCGTCTGCAAGTCAAAAACAAAATGACGCGAGTGCCATTAGAAGGGTTTCGTGAACATATATTTCATGGCCAAATTCAACCACTTTTTGAGCAGTTCAAAGGCCAATTTTTCGAGTACAGTATCTTCATAGGAAGAAATCCAGTGTCAATCAAAATATTTTTTTTTAATTGATGACTTTGATGACTAAAATAAAATCACTCTCTGCCTATTAGAACATACTTTGCGCTGTTCCGGTCTATGATTTAGTATCTTTTTGTGTCAATGGGTTGCTATAAACAGACATGAATTCTGTCATTCTGCTTCAGCAAAACACGCGCAGCTTGGCTATATCACAAATGTTTACAGATACGAAAAGGTTTCTAGGTGTTTGGTAATAATTGAGTTCAATACAGGAGACACATTTTTTAGAAAAGGACTGTGTGCATTAAAAGCAAAAAAAAAAAAACTTCGAAGCAGAGTGCATTCAATCTTTCAATCTTAGAGAATGCTGATCTTTTGCTTTTTGTTGTACCTTTTTTTTCCCGAGGATCCATGTCTAAATTGGTTCAAATAGAATTGTAAATCGGTAATTTTTGTGCATGTCATCATTTACTTCTAACACTGAAGATATATTTATATTTCTATAAATATTTCTAATTCATAGTTTATTGTTTTGCATTTTCATGGATTTTTTGTTGTTTTTCGACTTTAAATCGGTTCAATGTGTAAAAAGCTAAATTTATTTTGTATTTTACTAAATTCTTTTTTGTAGATCTGTGGATATTTTAATTTATATTTCATGTGTTTTGCACGAATCTCCTGCAAAACAAATTAAATTACTAAATAATTTGGTGCATAATATTTAATTATTACTGATTATATATATAAATTTCGTTTTTAATGATATATATATATATATACATACACAAACACACACACACACAAACATACACTGTGGCTTGCAAAACTATTTGGCCCCCTTGAACTTTGTGACCTTTTGCCACATTTCACACTTCAAACATAAAGATATAAAACTGTAATTTCTTGTGAAGCATCAACAATAAGTGGGACACAATCATGATGTGGAAAATACTTTATTGGATATTTTAAACTTTTTTAACAAATAAAAAACGAAAAAGTGGGTGTGCAAAATTATTCAGACCCATTGAGATAATACTTTGTAGCGCCACCTTTTGCTGCGATTATAGCAAGTCGCTTGGGATATGTCTCTATCAGTTTTGCACATCCAGAAACTGATATTTTTGCCCATTCCTCCTTGCTAACACCTTGATATGTTTTTTGGTGAACCATTCCATTGTAGCTTTTGCTTTATGTTTTGGATCATTGTCTTGTTGGAAGACAAATCTCCATCCCAGTCTCAGGTCGTTTGCAGACTCCATCAGGTTTTCTTCCAAAATGGTCCTGTGTTTGGTTCCATCCATCTTCCCATCAATTTTAACCATCTTCCCTGTCCCTGCTGAAGAAAAGCAGGCCCGAACCATGATGCTGCCACCACCATGTTTGACTGTGGGGATGGTGTGTTGAGGGTGATGAGATGTGCTGCTTTTACGCCAAACACAACATCTTGCATTATGGCCAAAAAGTTTGATTTTGGTCTCATCTGAACAGAGCGCCTTCTTCCACATGTTTGGAGTGTCTCCCTGGTGGCTTGTGGAAAACTTAACAACACTTTTCATGGAGATCTTTAAGAAATGGCATCCTTCTTGCCACTCTTCCATAAAGGCCAGATTCGTGCTGTATACGACTGATTGTTGTCCTATGGACAGATTCTCCCACCTCAGCTGTAGACCTCTGGAGTTCATCCAGAGTGATCATGGGCCTCCTGGCTGCATCTCTGATCGGTTTTCTCCTTGTATGAACTGAAAGTTTAGGGGGGCGGCCTGATCTTGGTAGATTTGCAGTGGTCTGATACTCCTTCAATTTCAATATAATTGCTTGCACAGTTCTCCTTGGGATGTTTAAAGCTTGGGAAATCTTTTTGTATCCAAATCCAGCTTTAAACTTCTCCACAACAGTATATCGGACCTGCCTGGTGTGTTCCTATTCTACATGATGCTCTCTGGACTTGATGAAACACAGTGGACCAACACCAGCAGCTGACATGGCTCCCCAAACCATTGCTGACTGTGGGAACTTCACACTGGATTTCAAGCAACTTGGATTTTGCTCCTCTCCAGCCTTTCTCCAGACTCTGGCGCCTTGACTTCCAAATGAAATGCAAAACTTGCTTTCGTCTGAAAAGAGGACTTTGGACCACTCTGCAACCGTCCAGTGCTTCTTCTCCATAGCCCAAGTCAGACGCTTCTTCCGTTGTCTTGAGTTCAGAAGTGGCTTGACCATGGGAATACGGCTATTGTAGCCCATTTCCCGGACACGTCTGTGAACTGTGGCTTTTGATACCTGGACTCCAGCTTCAGCCCACTGTCTTTGAAGCTCCCCCAAATTCTGGAAGCGGCTCTTCTTCACAATTTTGTTAAGGCTGCGGTCATCTCTCTTGGTTGTGCAGCGTTTCCGGCCACATTTTTCCCTTCCAACAGACTTTTTGTGGATATGCTTTGAAACTGCACTCTGTGAACAGCCTGCTCTTTGAGAAATTTCTTTTTGTGTCTTACCCTCCTGATGGAGGGTATCAATGATGGTCCTCTGGACAGCAGTCAGATCAGCAGTCTTCCCCATACTTGTGATTTAGTTTACTGAACCAAGCTGAGTGTTTTTAAGGCTCAGGAAACCCTCGCAAGGTGTTTCGAGTTAATTAGATGCTTCAGGTGATTAGTTGAATAGCCTACTTGTATACTTTTTCATGATATTCTAATATTTTGAGATAGGATTTTTGAGTTTTCTTAAGCTGTAAGCCAAATTCAGCAATATTAAAATAATAAAAGGCTTGAAATAGTTCAGTTGATGTGTAATGAATCCAGAACGTATGACATTTTTGTTTTTTTAATTGCATTACAGAAAATACAGAACTTTATCACAATATTCTAATTTTCTGAGACAGTCCAGTATATATATATATATATATATATATATATATATATACACACACAGTTGTAGTCAAAAGTTTACATAGACTTGTGAATAACATAATGTCATGGCTCTTTTGAGTTTACAGTTATTTCTACAACTCTGATTTTTCTCCGAGAGTTATTGGAAGAGATAGTTCTTGGTCACAAAAAACATTCATGAGGTTTTGGTTCTTTTATGACTTTATTGCGTTGTCTTCCTGATCATGGCAGTGACAAAACAGTGCCATGCACTTTATACTCACAATTGTTTGCCCTGTCTTTAACAGAAAAAGTGATCAAATCTGCTGGGTCAAAAATATACATACAGCAGCGGCAATATTTGGTAACATGTCCCTTGGACATTTTCCCTTTAGTTAGGCGCTTTTGGTAGCCATCCACAAGCTTCTGGCAAGATTCTGGTTGAATCTTTGACCACTCCTCTTGACAGAATTGGTGCAGTTCAGTTTAATTTGATGGCTTTCAGACATGGACTTGTTTTTTTCAGCAATGTCCACATGTTCTCAATGGGGTTTTAGTCAGGACTTTGGGAAGGCCATTCTAAAAATCTTAATTCTAGCCTGATTTAGCCATTCCATTACCACTTTTGATGTGTGTTTGGGGTCTTTGTCCTGTTAGAAGTTAAGTCATGTTTATTTTTATAGCCCTTAATCACAGAGAGTGTCAAAGGGCTGCACAGACCACAGATTATTGCAAACTACAGACTATTATTACACCATCCCCTGAACAACCAAACTGCGTCCAAGACCCAATCTTCAGGCTGATGACTTTAGGTAATCGTGAAAAATTTGAAGGTAATCCTCCTTCTTCAATTTCCCATTTTCTCTTTGTAAAGCACCAGTTCCATTGGCAGCAAAACAGCCCCACAGCTGATACTACCACCTTGGCTTAACGGTGGGCATGGTGTACTTGGGGTTAAAGGTCTCACCTTTTCTCCTCCAAACATATTGCTAGGCATTGTGGCCAAATTGCTCGATTTTTGTTTTGTCGGACAACAGAATTTTCCTCCAGAAGGTCTCATCTTTGTCCGCGTGATCAGCGGCAAACTTCATTCGAGCTTTAAGGTGCCGCTTTTGGAGCTTCTTGCACAGCAGCCTCTTTGTCCTTGGAGATGCAAAACACGCTTGACTGTGTACACTAACACATGTGTTCCAGCAGCTTCCAGTTCTTTGCAGCTCTGGTTTTTGGTGATTCTCGGTTGAAACTTCTCCTTAGCAATATTCTCTCAGCAGCAGGGGATAGCTTGTGTTTTCTTCCTTAACATGGCAGTGACAAAACAGTGCCATGCACTTTATACTCACAATTGTTTGCCCTGTTGCACTTGGGACCTGCAGCTGCTTTGAAATGGCTCCAAGTGACTTTCCTGATGTGTTCAAGTCAATGATTAGCTTTTTAAGATCCATGCTGAGCTCCTTTGACTATCCCATTGTAGCGTTTGTGGGTGTTGACATCCAATGAGCACTATTTAAATGGCCTCAGAGAAGTCACCAGCTGTAGTCATTCATAATCACTCACAAGAAGTTAAGAGGCCATGCTATGAAGCTTATTTCAGTTAAAGAACTTTCTAAATCACCAAAATTACTAAATCGTGTTGCTGGAAACCCAAGAGAGCCATGACATTATGTTCTTCACAAGTGTAAACAAACTTTATATAACTCTATATACAGTGAAGAAAATAAGCATTTGATCACCCTGCTATTTTGCAATTTCTCCATTTTAGAAATAATGGAGGGGTCTGAAATGTTCATCGTAGGTGCATGTCCCCTGTGAAAAGGCTAAACTAAAAAGAAAAATCCAGAAATCACAATGCATGATTTTTTTAACAATTTATCTGTGTGATATAGCTGCAAATAAGTATTTGAACACCTGAGAAAATGAATGTTAATATTTGGTACAGAGGTCGAACGTTTCCTGTAGTTTTTCACTAGGTTTGCACACACTGCAGGAGGGATCTTGGCCCACTCCTCCACACAGATCTTCTCTAGATCAGTCAGGTTTCTGGGCTGTCGCTGTGAAACACGGAGTTTGAGCTCCCTCCAAAGATTTCGATTGGGTTCAGGTCTGGAGACTGGCTGGGCCATGCTAGAACCTTGATATGCTTCTTACAGAGCCACTCCTTAGTTTTCCCGGCTGTGTGCTTCAGGTCGTTGTCGTGTTGGAAGACCCAGCCACAACCTATCTTCAATGCTCTGACTGAGGGAAGGAGGTTGTTCCTCAAAATGTCACAATACATGGGCCGAGTCATCCTTTCTTTAATGCAAAGCACTCGTCGTGTTCCACGTGCAGAAAAACACCCCCAAAGCATGATGCTACCACCCCCATAGGGATGGTGTTCTTCGGATTCTACTCTTCATTCTTCTTAATCCAAACATGCTTAGTGGAGCTATGACCCAAAAAATTATATTTTGGTCTCATCTGACCACAAAACTTTCTCCCATGACTCATCTGTATCATCCAAATAGTCATATGCAAACTGAAAAGGGCACACCTGTCAACCAAATTATTAATTCATTTTCTTGATTAAATTAATGTTGGTAATATACTGATTAAAGGGATAACCACAATTCTGTCTTTTTTCATATTGTCCTTTTATACTCCCTTTTTTTCTTAACTTCTTCATATAACATAATAATTCGTAATATAATGCATCAAAGCAAATGAGCCGTTTGAGAGCCAGCTCTTTTTAATGAGTTGAGCCAAAAAAGCTGATTCTCTAAAAAGAGACGGACTTGCTTTCACTACACAACTATGACATGAAATCCGAGGCGGCAGACGCATGCGCACAGTAGCATCAAACCGCTCGCTTTGTTTGCAACGAAAAAAAACGATACCGAGATAAAGGCCACAACGGCGAACTGGTTTGACTTGATTGATTTGCCGTTTCGTGATCGACTGTGTGTACCGGCTGGTACCCATAATTGACAAAATTGCGTTTTTCCGTAAAGATTTTCTTGTACATCGTACACGTCTTAAAATGCATAATAAACGTACTTTGTACGGCAAAAACATACAGGTTGACAGGTATGAGAGGGGCCTTGACATGTGCTGGTTTAATCAGGGGAACCTTTTATGCCATGCATGATTTCAAATCATGACGTCTTAGTGTATTACCTAAAGTAACCTTGGAAACGGTGGTCCCAGCTCTTTTAAGGTCATTGAACAAACTGTCGTGTAGTTCCGGGCTGATTCCTCACCTTTCTTAGAATCATTGGAGCCCCACGATGTTATATCTTGCATGGGGCTCCACTCCGATTGATATTGATCGTCATGTTTAGCTTCTTCCATTTTCTAATGATGGCTCTATCTGTGGACCTTTTTTTCATCTAACTGCTTGGTGATAGCTTCGTGGCCCTTTCCAGCCTTGTGGGGGTGTGCAATTTTGTCTCTGGTGTTTTTAGACAGCTCTTTGGACTTCAGCATCTTACAGGTTAAAGTCCTACTGATTGTATGGGGTGGACAGGTGTCTTTATGCAGCTAAGAACCTCAAACAGCTGCATCTAATTTATTTTTAGTAATTTAATGCGTGGTTTTTAGATTTAGACTCCCAAGAAACATGACAAGGGCAAATATTTCAAGGATTTTCCAACACTTCTCCCAAAATTCAAGCATTTTCCTGCCCTTGAAAAAAACATTAAAATTCAAGCATTTTCAAAAATGTCAAGCACCCGTACAAACCCTGCATTAGGTCCAGAAGTGGAAACAGACTAGTACCTGGGTGTTCTCCCTGATCCAAAGATGGGGAGCTTTTTTCGCAAGTAACTTAAGATCATTGATCGCCAGCCTCTTTACAGCTTTGCGTGGGTCATCCTTCAGGTATTGAAGAAGGAGCTGCAACTACAAAACAAAATAACACATTCAAATAACACCTTATAGTACAAGCTGGTATTATGTGCCCAAAAGGCACCAACCTGCTTGGGTATGTCAATCAGGGAGGAAGTGGCGAGCTGGGTGAAGGTATGCAAGGTCACAATGACCATAGGCGTGGAGGGATAAGAGGTGACCAGGTTTTGTAAAAGTTCTCGACTGCTTGATGCCAAACTGGCGTCATGGTGCATGTGCTGCAGCATGGGGATCAACTTTAGTTTCAGGTCGACGGGGGTCTCCAAACCTGAGGTGGTGATAATACATACGAGCATCAAGCAGGGTGCCAGTTCTACCTTTAAGTCGCCATACTGGTTTTAACCATTTCATTAATGTGAGTTAGTGACTTAAAGATTCTCTATAATCGAAAGATTTACCTTGAATCATCTCACTGACTTTATTACAAATCCCAGCAGCAAAAACTCTGAAAACAGTAAAATACATTGGAATGAGAATGTGTTTACCGCACTATAGGGTTTTATAGTGAGATTTTAAGATACATTTCAAAAAAAGCAACCAGGCAAAAATGATTTAAAATTAATGTTTTATTTACAAAATCTTTGCATAATCCTAAAAAGCCAGAGACACCCCATTACAGGCCCCCTGTCAATTATTACAAAACGTTATTTTAATGAGATTAGTCCAGGGGTCACCAGGGTTTTGCCTGCGGGGACCAGGTAGCCCCCTAAGATTACGTGCGTAACTCAAGGATGGTTTCTAAAAATAAAGCACCAGGCTCATTGCGATTTTCTAGGATTTTTTTTAATAACTGGCATGAGAAATCATTGACAGATTGGTGTCTTTAAATATAAGAATGATTTTTTTTAGTTTGAACAAATGTATTGACACTAATAACAGCAAACAAACACGACAATCTCAACATCAAACAAGCATATTCACAATTTTGTTATATCTGACAATATTACGTTTTAACATTTTTTCCTGACATTTTCAACATCAATTAAACAATTTCAGAGTTATTATCTTTTAACAGTAGTTAACCAACTTGTAAAGGGCAACACTATTGTGCAAGGGCATAGCTCTGCCATCCCACCCTCCCAAGCAGCATCCTCCAGTCCTCTGTGTGGGTCCTCTCCCTTCTTACTTCTACTTTCCACAACCAGGCCGTTGCTGCCGGGACCCCCACAGTGTAGCTCTGGTTCCCCCCTCCGGGTGGGCACAGACGATTCTTCTTTATGGCTGCGTCCTAGGCCCGCCGCTCGCAGATTATATGGTATCTGCAGCCATTTGGAGCACAGCCACGGGAGGGATCTGCCTGCACCTCCATACCAGCAGTTTTCTGGAGATCCAGATGGCGTCCTTGATGGCGGCGAGAGTGAGCCAGTCCCTGGCAAAGTCGTTCTGTGACCTCCTCGACCGACTCAACCCGTAAAGCACGTACTGTGCGTCAGGGACCTCCCCTGCTGGCAATTTTCCTAGTTGGTTGGCCATTGTCCACAGGTCCTCGGCAGCGCTGCACTCACAAAAAAGGTGCCTCACCGACTCCTGGGCGCCACAGCCAGGTCGAGGGCATGTCGAAGTTGCTGACATTCCTCAGTGGTGCATTACGGCTCTGACTGGGAGAACCTCATGAGCCACCATCCATGACAAGTCTCGTAGTCTGTTTGGGAGGGTAGGATGATTCACGTTGCTCCAAACCGTTGTAGGTTCGCCAAACGCAAGCCCCCGCATAGGACTTAACTGTTGCTCGCTCTTGCACAATAGCAATAAGGGCCCTGTGGTTTTGTAAAGTGTGACTTTCTTGTGTCCAGATTTAAAAAGTCCCTAATAAAGAGATGTGTTCCGAAATTACTTTTAAAATTAGCCTATAATTTATATATGTAAATCACTAAATGCGTATATACAGAGCATACATTAATTTAACTTACATTACAACCTGATGATAAGATATTACTATGTTCTTACTAGGTCCGTATTAACATGATTTTATTAACTACTGCTGCTAAATGTTATTGCACTTAATTTCTTTATTGTTACAATATACTATTCTTCATTCCATTATTATTATCATAACTTGGGACGATTTTTCTAAGCACTATGTTGTAATGATTATTTTTTTGAGCCTATTCCCCCTGATAGTCTTTCATCTTTAAATTCTCATGTAAAATCTCATTGCATACAATTTTTCACATTGTTTTTATCAATGACAATTCTTATTCCTATTCTACTTTTACAAATGCACATCAGACTGGTAGTCCTTTGCACAAATCTGTAACAAAGAAGACGTTCTCATCTTCAAAAAAGTTGGTGACCCTAAATTAGTCAATCCTCTATAATGACACCAAATGCTGTTAAGTGAAAATGCAGTAAAGTATTATTTTTTTTTAAGAAAAACGTTTTATAATTGATGCTTACTTTATTTTACCTGCAAAAACTTCAAGAGAAACCTCTTCAAATTGATTATGAATCAGATATCACACAGTATTTTTGTTTTGTGACCAAAAATGTATTGTGATGGTTAGATGAAAAGAAATAAATAAAAGGAAAAAGGTTGAGAACCAAAGGTTGAGGTATAGAATAGTTCGGTTCCATCTAGTCAAAAATGAACTTGTTTTATATTCGTAGATTCTAAATTTGCGTAACCAAATATAGTTATGAGTAACAGGAACAATAAACTTACCGCAGCAGCAAAAACTTACTTTGACTCTGCAGAAAAACTGGCTGCAGCAAATATAGCAGCTTCCACTTCTACGTTGTCATGGGAGTCCAGACTCTGGCGAATACTGTGGTGGGCGTTTTTCCTTTCTGGGATGATAGATGCCAAACTGCCAAGCATCCTAGAAATAAAACCCTACGTCAGTGCAGGTAAATTCCGGTGTTATATAGTGTGCACAATATAATTTAACTAATTGTATTCTGCAACATTTTCACATGTGATTACCTCAGTGTAATGGCTCGGGCAACGGGATCATTGCTATGGATGACTGAAAACACTCTTTTGACAAATTCGTCAACATTGAGGATTTTTTCCAAGTGTTTTTCACTCTGTTGCGTTACTTTTAATACACAAAGGCGAAGGAAGTTATTCCTAAAATCAGAGAAACAATCTTGCATTGTTAATCTTTCGTTTTGTTAACTTTAAAACGTTGGTGAATGATCAAGATATATTCCAAGTAGGAAAAAAACATACCCCAATCTGAATATATCTGCAAGTTTGAGAAAAGCAGAGTTGATGAGAATTGGGAAGGGATACTTGATGAAGAGTTTAGGAAAGAGGACTACAGCTTCGCATTGCTCTCCAGGCTTCCCCGATCGCAGCCCTGGATTAGAATCACATTGCAAGAAAGAAAAATCAAATTTCACATGTGAAAATCAAACAAACCGACGTTTTGACACACAATGAGATATGAGCTAATCTAAGAATGGGAACTGGGTGCTATGTTAAATCGTTAGCTTGCTAGTTGTCGGCACCTTTGTCAAGCTCCAAGAGAGCAGAATTCGCGTCAAGTTCTTGCTCTCCATAGCAAGCCTCCGATAGGAAAGAACGGGCTGTTGAAAGAGACATTTTGTGACCTTTTTTATCTTGATATTTCACATTTAAAGGGAGATAAAGGAGAAAATTTTATTTTGCGGACACGTTAAACCGGAAGTAGAGGCGACCACTCTTACCTGAACCATCAAAATAAAGCACACATGCCTCTATAGTTATTCATTTTTTTCCATTTAAGTAGATTACAATTTGAGCAAGCTATCTACCACAAAAAGTTCCACTTTTTCTTTAAAAGCAAATGAGAATAACTCATTCTAATTTACTTTTTTATTTGTGTTAGCATTTAGAAACACGTTTCACATTTTATGTCACCTATTCATTCATAAAACAGTTAATTTGTGATACTTTCTAATCAGCCTTTGCAATATTCTTAAAATAAATTAAACTACTTATTTTTAAAACTAAGTGCACAAAGGAAGTGGAAATGGGAGTTCTGCCTGAGCGGAAACGACTCTGTTAAACCAATAGCGACGCTTCATGCTGGTTTACCGCGAAGTTCAGACGTTGCCTCTTAACGATCGGTTCGCGGGAAAACCGGCCGGTGTTACACACGCTGCTATCACCAGAGGAGCTGCTAACCAACTATCCTGCCATAAAATCACCTTGATATTTATATTTTATTCTGATCGTTTCCCACTGAAGCATAGGAATGCTCTTACGTTCAATTATTTACAATCGTCTTGGTAGACAACGGCAGAATGGTAAGACTTCCAAGAGCATTCATCCATAGAACATTTTTTTTGCTTATCTGCTTGCGATGTGCAGCGGTTAAACCTGAAAATGTTTGGCCGAACTTTTTTTATTTTTTGTTTTGTTTATTCAAGACTAAGGAGTCACTGTTTCACTGATTATGTGCTTATTGTTGTCAAGTTTTGTAGCTGGCGATCAACCGACATTGCATTGTGCGACGATTAAAACTAGTTTGATAATAAATGTGACATCCTTCGTTTACAAGCGAGCCACAAACTGATATTTTCATTATATTGTTTTGTCTAAAGCAGGTAACTGAACTTTAACGAGTTGGTGAGTAGAATTTGCATTGGGTTTATTAAAGTGATGTATTCTATGTGTTTGTCTGTACAGCTTTTAATGCACAACGTTGGACCAAATACCCTCTGACCTCTCTTCTGGAAGGTTATCAATGTGTTCGCTACGATGAACACGTCTCCTTTGGCAACCTGGGCGATTCCGTGCCCCCATTTGGCCTATCCTTCTCTTCTGGTAGAAAACACGATAGTTATCGTCAGATGGTCAATTTTGTCTTGAACTTCACTCTATATATTACTAAATTATGTCCATGTTCTTGCAGAGCGGGCGTGTCAAGATGTCCTTGCTGTGACAAATGAAGAAGGCATTATTAGGATTCTCAACACAGAGAGGCGAGGAAATGAAATTCTGAAAGGTGCATTATGATACATTTTTTCCCAGTCTCTTTATAATATTTAAATAGAGAAAGCTAATTCTATTGATACTTGCAGAATGGCTGGCTCATGAGAATGCCATATTTGACATAGCATGGGTGCCTGGGGAGTCTCAATTGGTAAGATATACCCCAAAGTAATTAGGTAATGCATGTCACAAATAGAGAGAATACGTTAATGCAAACAAAACTTGTTCTCTTTTTTTTTCTCCTCAGGTGACTGCCTCAGGTGACCAGATGGCCAGATTGTGGGATGTTAAGTCCGGTGAGATGTTGGGTAGCTTTAAAGGCCACCTCTGCAGCCTCAAATCTGTTTCTTTTGCTCCAGAGGACAAAGGTACACTGTCCATTCTTTTTGTGTGTTTTGAGCTCAATTAGATGCAATAAGCATCATATTATCTTTCATGTATTCCTTACAGCTGTTTTCTGTACTGGCGCAAGAGATGGAAATATATTGGTGTGGGATACCCGATTTAGCAAAAAAGGTAGAATAAAATAGTTGCAGTATCAATTTGACATAGAATAACTTCTATTAATTTCTACTTTTCATAGATGGTTTTTACAGACCAGTTAAACAAATCCAGGGTGCTCATAACAAAGCCGAGACAACGCCGCTATCAAAGACAAAGAAGAGACGAATGAGCCTCCGTGGCATGGCTCCAAGTGTGGTAAGTTACCTCAAGCTTATTCAGCCTCACACTACAGGTGTTCTGACCTCCCCAATTTCAATTGTTTATTTATTTATTTTATTTTATTTTTTTCGTTGCAGGACACCCAGCAGAGTGTCACAGTGGTTTTATTTCAAGATCAGCACACTCTCATCTCCTCGGGAGCAGTTGATGGGTAAGACGCTTATTTCCTAACTTTTCTTAATAGATTTTACATTATTTATTAGTTTTATAAATCTATACAGGGTTGTTAAGATGTGGGACCTGAGAAAAAACTACACCACTCATCATCACGAACCTACTGCCCTTCAAACGTACCCATATCCTGGTTCCTCTGTGCGTGTTCGTCTGGGTTAGTTTTGCACACTGGGCCGTTGCTCACATTAAACTGTCACATGTGAGGGCAAGTAACACTTTCTGCTTGTATCCAGGTTATTCTGGGCTTGTGCTGGACTCCACAAGGTCTAATGTGATGTGCAATTGTACTGATGATAACATTTACATGTTCAATCTCAGTGGGATAAAAACTACACCAGGTAAAATTACAACTACATTGGTTGGGAGTTGGTTCTCAAATGTGCTCTTGTGGGTGCTGACGAAACTTCAAAAAAGTACTTGACACTTAATATACCAAAAGTTTAATCTACACAGCCCACGCCAAAAACATGTTCATTTTAAAACTTACTTTTCCCTGTTTTACTAAATTAAGACTCGTTTTTGTAGTATAAATAAATAAAATTAATGTGAAAATTTCTGATTATGGCTGATATGAGTATCAAGTTTTAAAAAATATTTCAAGTTTGTATTTTTAAAAAATAAAAAATGTACAAATAAGTGTACAGTGTATATAAGATAATTTGAATTATCCACCATAACAGATAATCCTGGTCATTTTCATCATTATTTTTCCCATTTTCTTGAGAAAAAAAAGGTTAAAAACACCAAAAAATGAATTGCAAATGAGGCAAGATTTTTATACAATACAATTTTTTATAATGATCCTCACACCTAGGGTAGGAATTTATTTCACGTGGTGTTTATGAGAGAATAAAAGTTGAGGAACACTGGTCAGGAACTTCTTTCATTCTTTATTTTTGTTTATCTTTGTCACGAGATGGTGCTTTGAATTTATAAGAGCTTAGTAGGCAAAGATTAAGGGTTTATTTCTCCCTAGTGGATACGCTATGCTCCAAGTTAAACCGGCAGATATTTTGCTAGATTACATATGTATAACAGATTAATATTATTAATCCTCTGATATAGGGTAGTTTGTTTCCTTAATAATGATTTAATTAAATTGTCTTCATTGTCATCGATATTAACGTTGTGATACATTGTATGAAACGAATTAGACATGGCACTCCATGGTATACATGTCATAAAGACTTTAAAGAGAAAAACGATAAAAGACTAGGCAAAATATTTACAACGTAGTGCTTAGAGACTGGCCTAAATTATAATTGTGCAATGAGGAAAAAAATAAGCATAACGTAACAGTAGTGCATTGAAAATAAGTGTTTTCAGTTCAATTATGCAGGACATTCTACGTTTTGTAACATTTATGTGTCAATAGAAGTGAGGTCTGATAACAATTTTCTCAGGCTGGTGCCTCCATGAATACTTTGCTCTTGAGTAGTGACCAATCAAAATAGAGATACCATTAGTTTTTGTGAGTGTGACGCTAAAAACAATTGGTTTGAACCCCCAGGCTTTGTATTTTCGTAAAAATGTCCAAATGTGCGACTTGGGTATTTGACCTGATTTTTTTCCCCGCAGTCTTATCACGAGTCATGATTTCGACAGAGCCCGTGTGCAAGACCGACTTATGATGACATTTTTTACAACACATGCACCGTTTTGAAATGACTCATACTTTAATCAGGGATGTGATTTTTCCGACTATAGTCGGAATTCCGACTTTTTCACTTTTTCGCTTGCGTAGTAGCAAACAAATTAAAAATCCGACTGTCTCACTCTTACCTTTATTGCTCTGGCGCATCCTGGCGGCCGTTAGAAAATAAATTGGCCGCATCGTTGCACAAGCTGCAGGGTCTGAACTGCATTTGAACTGACCTTGCAGTATTTACAAAAATGATCAGGTATGTGGGCAAATTATTTTGTTATTTAAATCTTCTAAAGATTGTTACTTAAATGATTAATTTAAGCACGGTTTTGGACAAGTAAACTGCTTAAAACCCAGGAGCCCCCCCCCCTGCGCCCCCCATACCGGGCTCCGTCCTGGACACCCCGGGGGGCCTGTGGCCCCCAAACCCCCGGCTAGGTTTCAGACTTTTTCTCCTCACGTCAATCACATCCCTGTTTAATGCTCAGTGCAGATTTCTCAACTAGTTCTGAACCACAGTCATGTTTCTGTTTTCACATTCCAGCATTTTGTGTCCCACAGAGGCAGTTTTCAGTGGGCATCAAAACTCCTCTTTTTACATAAAGTCCACAATTAGTCCAGATGATCAGTTCTTGGCCAGTGGTTCCAGTGATAACCACACATACATCTGGAAGGTACATATTTACCAAGAAATGTAAAATAATCTCATTTATTTGCTGTTACCGTATTTTCCGCAATATAAGGCGCACTGGGTTATAAGCGCACCCCGAAAAAATAGTTTTTGGTCCTATATTTGACATACATGAGACGCACCGGATTATAAGGCGCAACAATGGGAACGTCGACAAAACAGTCAGATAGTTCAATCAAACTTATTACCCTCTTAACATTCCGAAAGCTTGCAAAGAAGCAAATACGTGTCGAGAACACGTGCGGATGCGGTGTCCGTACGATGTCACACAAATGCATCGTTCAAAATATCATTCGGACGGTTAAAGTCTTGGGATTCAAGAAATGCCAACCATTCCTTAGTTTCTATTTTCTTTTTCGCTCACAACTTTACTGTGCATATGGCAATAAACACTTGGAATTGAGTTTAATTTAAAAATAGACACTCCATTCCATCCATTATCTGCACCGCTTATCACAGAAACATCGAGTTTAGTCTGAAACAAGATACAGGGAAAATGTGCAGCTATCAAAATACTGTAATCCCTTGTATATCGGACAAGAACGATTTTTGAGCGTACGTTTGAAAATTACAAAAAAATTAATCAAAACAAGAAATGCCAGGGTCAGAGAAAAGTGAGCACTGCCGGCCATCCCTTGCAGCAATATGGTATGGATTGGAGCCGCACAAGTGTACTTCACTTTTCTCTGACCCTGGCATTTCTTGTTTTGATTAATTTTTTTGTAATTTTCAAACGTACGCTCAAAAATCGTTTTTGTCCGATATACAAAGGATTACAGTATTTTGATAGTTATTTATTTTCTGTAATCTATATTTTTATTTAAGTCATACATTCCTGATTCATTTCCACCGCTAACAGTTTCACCAGATGCTAACGTTAGCATAGCACTATATCTCCTGCCCGCTGCTAAACATCAGCTTGCACTACCCCAACGGAGCTTTATCGTCGACGGCGACTTTAATCGGGCATGTTTATTGACTGTACTCCCAAATCCTTTCAACTGTGGACTCCCAAATCTACTAACTGAGCAATTCGGAAAAACGCTGGACTGTGTAATGTAAGATCAAACATTCGGGAACTCTGTTTGACCCTCACAACAAAGTCAGTTAGTACTTTGTTCCTTTGTTTCTTTGTTTCCTTATCCTCACTGTAAATGTGGGACTGGAGTCGTCCAATTTCGTTGTCACAGCATGTCCCATGTTGTAACAATGACAATAAAGGCATATTCTATTTTATTCTATTCTATATCCGTGAGTGTATTAAATCCAGGAGAATAAAATATTTACAAATACAGAATAGTAAAAAATGCTTTCTCTATGCCGTCAACCCCACGTGCTATTTACATTCATCTTTTTCGGCCAATTGCAGGCTTTGTTTTGCCGCTTAAGCCTATGCCAGCCTGTAAATGATAAAGAGGATCCGCCCCTTTACCTCCGAATAACTTTAGCCAATAGTGATCGATTCAAATGATGATTGACACATTGGTTAGCCAATGAAACGCCGGTAAATAAATCCCAGCATACACCGCGCACTACTTGGCGTTCGGGGGAAAATCTAGTCGGCGGCTGCAAGTTAGTTGCAAGACTTTGCGACTTAATATTGATCCATAAATAAGGCGCACTGTATTATAAGGCGCATGGTCAGCTTTTGAAAAAAATAAAGGCTTTTAGGTGCGCCTTATAGTGCGGAAAATACGGTAATTTAAATGTTAAGAACCATACATATTTTTCTATTCCAGATTTCGGATCCAACATATCCTCCCATGACACTCCAAGGCCACAGTCAGGAAGTGACATGTGTTGCCTGGTGCCCGACAGACTTCACTAAGGTAATCTAGCCAACTAAAACTATTGTACATTAGATTAATTTTAAAAAGTGTCTTTCCGCAGATCGCCTCCTGCTCAGATGACCACACTATTCGCATTTGGCGCCTTCATCGTGAAATGGACGACGCACAGTCATCAATGGGGGAGACCAATGTAGTTGGCTGGGCATGTCGAAGAGGTCCACATAGTAAGGAAAATCTTTGCAAGAAGTTGCTTGACTTCAAAATGCAAAATAATCCAGCTAGGATATGTAGTACAATATGTGAAATACTTTAATACTCTTCCCTAGTAACATGTTCTTGTTCCACTGAAAGATATACAATTTTTTTCAAGTTAGTTTTCTTATTTTAAATGTATGTATGACATATTTAGTATAATATAAAAATAATGTTTTAACAAAAACTTTTGTTATAATACTATTTTGTAAAACGAGCAGTTATTCACTAACTGCTCCATATTAGTGTTTTTTTCCCTATTTTACCAGAAAATAATGTATTCTAAAACATTCGCTTCAATATATTTTGAAGCTTTCACATTGGCCATTTGTCTGGGTTTTTCATTTTGTTCTAGAACCAATGTCCTCAGTTTTTATAATTAAAAAAAATTGAATTATTTTTCTCGCCCAGTATTATTTTTTTTGTTTTACCGGGAAAACATATTCAAAATAAATGAGCACAAAAATCCAAGTGATAATTTTTATCGTTTTAGCAGATTCGATTCCCGGCTCCTCCGTGTTATATGTCGAAGTGTCCTTGGGCAAGACACTGAATCCCTAATGCCCCCAATAAGGCGCCTTGCATGGCTTCATGTCCGCTATTGGTTTGTGTGTGTGAATGGGTAAGTGTGAAGCACATTGTAAAGCACTTTGGGAGGTCTTAATTGACTTGAAAAGCGCTATATAAATGCAGACCATTTACCATTTTACCTAAAAACAATGTTTAAATACAGTAAAATGAAAAACTAATTACTAAAAGTGGGTAAAAAAAATCCCGTTGCAATATTGTAGTTATTTATATATTGTTAGAAATATTATTTTTCTCCTTGTAATAGAAAAAAATACCATATTTAAAATATAGATGAATAAGAAATGAATATTTCAAATGAGAAAACTAACCACTTGCTATTTTTATTTTTTTTAAATTATTACACTTCGTGATTTAGGGCTATACAAATAAAAATGACTTGACTTGACTACACTTATTGAAATATTAAGAAAAAAAAGAAAAGTACAGCATAATAAAACAAGTAGTTGGGCAGAAAATTGTGGTATAACTATCAATTTTGCTAAAAATAAATACTTAAAATGAGCAAAAATAAAAGCTTTTAGAACAAGAATAGAAACATGCCTAAATGTCATTGCATTTCCTCATTTTGCACTCATAGTTTTGCCTGTAATGATTTATTTTCCTTTTTTTTAATTTATTAAAACACATCCTGATGTTGATGCCAAATCTCCCACTGATTTTGTGTATTTAGAAATATCAAGTCCTGCAGTGGCAACCCCTGCTAAGCACCAGAGGGTCGAAAGCATTAGCGATCTGGCGTCCCCACGTTTAGCCTCCTGTGCTCCGAGTGGGGCCACTTTGCCTCTATCGTCCAGCACCACGTCGCCTCTCCATGCCCAGCAATCCAAGAGCGTTGCTCGCCAGGGAACACCACACTCCATCGAATCCTGGCTATCTCCAAGACGAGGCTTAGCAAGCCAGAAAAGCCCTCAGCTTTGTAAAGTCCCGAGTCCGTGTCCTCTGAGCCCGGCAGACTGTCTTTCTCCTCCGCCACGAGTCAAGCGCAGGCTGGAAACTGCAAATGGCTTGTCTGATGAGTACGAGGGCGCGATGGATTGTGAATGCATCTCAGAACTCTCCCCCGTCACCACAAAGAGCAAAGCGGAGTTGGACGTCCCCTCAGCTAAGGAAGTCCGACTCTCATTGAGACCTACCGGCAAGGAGAACTGCCCCCCTGGTGTGACGAACTGGCTGATGGCGATGAGTCGAGAGATAAGAAAAAGCCAGAGTAGACCTCGAAGCCCCAATGCTGCGAAAAAACAAGCAAGCAATATGCCTTCTTCTCAGGTAAGCAGGGTTAGTACGTGTGCTTGAAATCCTTAAAAAAATGCTTGAAATTTAATGTTTTGTTTTCAAGGTCAGGAAACTGCTTGAGTTTTGAGTGAAGGTCTTGAAAATGCTTGAAACTGTTGCCATTGCCACATTTTTTGGCAGTCTGCTTCTGTAAACAACAAAATTAAATATATATATTTTTTAATTGTGTCATAACTATGACACACCTCCTCTGATGGCTTGTCATAATGGTATTGTCATATGAAGCGTCACCTGAATCCTGCTATATGTCATTTCTATTAAAAGTTGTGATTTATTTTTTTAATAAATGCGAACCAAATGTTTCCTTTTGTTGCTAGAGCGCAGTAAAATATATACTCTCAGCTTTAGAAGGCCCAGCCGAGTAGTTTTATCTGATGTAGTCTGTTATTGCCCAGACTAATTTTGTATTCCTTTTTTATTTGTAACGAACCAGTATGATAATTTACGTGGAAAAAATTTATATATTTTTTCATAGCTACCACTTGAGTTTGTATGGCGTAGTAAGTTGGTTTAGGTGTAAAACTGCATTCCTTAGACTGATTAAATATATTGGTTCACACATTCAATCCCAAACATAATAATAAATCTAAGGTAGGCTGAATGATAAAACAAAATTCTTAAAAACTATAGCGAGCTAAAAAAAATTAAGTTCACATTGTTTTACTAATCTGGCCGCCTGAGAACTGAATGTCTGGATCCAGGCCCAGAGCCATAATGGGGTAATCTAACTCATTATTTTTCCCACCATTACAACGATGTTATCGTTACTGACGATCAAAAGCAGTGCATTACTTTGCCCCTTGTGCTTAAGGAAGATAAGTAGGACATCTTCGGTCAGCCTTTTAACATATCTATTCACCAATAACATGTGAACGAGAACACGGCTCTCATTCAAGTTAACATGGCAGCAATCTACATTAACTTAAAACAATGTGGTGCGTTTGTGATGACATCACACAATGTAGAACTTCATACTTCTCGATTAAATTGACAAATCTTAACGCCTCATTTGGGGAAACCAGTGTAGGATTTTTACTCTGTGGTTCCTGCGTCTTTAAACACCAATTTTTCCAAAACTGCTGCTCCCTCCTAACTGAGAGAATATTTTTTAGCTGTCATAGATAAAGAGGGGGAGGACTAGAATAGTGACTGAGTGAGAGAGTGCCATTGAAAAGGGATTGGATAGTCACTCTATATTGTTTTACTGTTGAATTTTGTTGTGAACTAAAAAGTTGAAGTCCAGTTGCCTTTTTCTACTTGACCTGTTGTCTCAGGTTGTAGGAATCTAATTTATTTATTTTACACCGCAGTGTCAACCGCACTGTTTAACTGGTTACTTTTTTTGGTGTAAAATATTTTATTTATATTAATTTATTCTATAGAATGAAAATCACTTTTTGTTTTACAATTGAATTTTGTTGTGAACAAAATACTTGAAGTATACTTGGCTATGTCTACTTGATCAGTTGTCTCAGGTTGTGAGAGTTAAATAATACATATAATACATACAAGGTCCATTACTACCTGTCTGTTGTTCTCTATTAAACTGACTCAGATACTGCTCGGAAAATTTCAAATTCTTTGACAACTCATTTTTAACGAAACTGGTAATTAGTTACTTTTACTCTAGAGTAATTCAGTAACTAACGCAGTTACTTTTTTGGGAGATGTAAGGTCGAACTATAAATAATTACTTTTTTAAAGTAATGTGCCCAACACATACAACCTATTATTGTTGAAAACCTTTAGTTGACTTCCAGTGCATTGGGTAGCTTAATAGTTTATTCTCAGTGGCCAAAATGTGGCCAAGTATCTGTGAAGGCAGCCACTTGAAAAATATCAATTTTGTTACGATCCAAAATATACATATTTTATAGTCTTATCTATAGAATAAATAATGAAGTTTAGACTGGGTTTCCACAATTCTTGAGGGTTATTAAAAGAACAGAACAAACTCAATTTTAAGTGGATAAAATTAAACATTTACTATTAGATTTGTGAGAAAATGTGTTTCTCGCCACATTAAATTTGAACTTTGTGTTCTAGACTGAATTGATGTCAGGCCCTGATTAATGTTTAGCATCCATGCATTCCTCTCCTGAATGTATTTACTGTCAATAAGCATAGTTTTAAAATGTAGAGGAGAATTTGTAACCTGAACCTCAGAACTGTGAAGCACGTTCACCTTTTCAGCAATTTCTCTTGTCTGTGATTAATTCTGTTTTTTTCTGTACATTTTTAGATTAAATAAGTAAGACAAATACAATTTTGGACAGATTTTCTATGGTAATAAGTATCCAGGGATAGAACAGTAAATACAGACCAATCGTGTTCATTTCAACATACTCCTCGTGACTCGGTCAACCAAAGTTAATTACAGCACAGGCGGTGACTAAGTTGGTTTAGTTTTGAGTTTTTCACAAAGTAGTTGAACTTCAAAAGATAAAAACAAGAACAATTTATTTTGATCGTTTCCTGCTGTTAACACTGGCCATCTCAATTCAGGCATTTTGAAAATGTTGCCAGTCAAGAAAATCATGCTGAGCTCTTTGCAGCTTTTTCGACAGTCACTTTTGGGGAAAAAGAAAACGTGCATATTACCAACCATTTCTCCAATGTACTGTTTTTCAGACTTTGAGCTCACCACCAAACGTGAAAAAAATATCGTCCTATTTCATGAGAACCACCAAGTGACCTGTGAAGATCCCTGGACTTTCTTTGTATTCCTTCTAATACTCTTATTAGTTGTTGTAACAGAAGGTCATCTAATGCACCATTAATCCCCGTTTTTATCTTCGACCTTTCCAAATTCATTTGCGCAAAGGTTGTTCTAGTGTCTCTTCCTTTGTGATGCCGTACAGTTAACATAAGTTTGTTGTGGATTTTTTTTTTCTTTGTAATTTTACCCCATGATGAAATATTTATGTTCTGCATTTGATATAACTTGTTCAATTTTATCTGGGTCTTTGTACAATTTTGGGGGGCTTCTGTGAATTTGAAAATAAACAATAGGTATAAGAGTTAAATTGAACTTTAAAGCACATCAGCTGTCGTTCAGATTTTGTGTGCGTTTATTTTTTTCGCTCTTTGTTGCTCTGGTTGTTGATATGTTCAAAATAGCAAGTGGTTTTGAATTGTTTGTGATGCAATTATACGCAAAGATTTTGTATTAAAGTGAACATCTTTTTTTAACCGTACAATGTGTTCTTGGATTTAGGTTTTCTAGAATATAGCTTTAAATGAAAACATTTTTTAATTTACTTGATAATTTGAAATTTTTACATCAAAGTTATTTTGTTTATTTAAAATCTGAACGCTTGCAGTCCGGTCTCTATTTGTTTTTATGTGTCACATGTTAAATGTCAGCTCGGTATCCTTACTCTATTGGTTAAAAAGTTTCCTGATTTGTGCAATCTCTTCTGTGATTCGTTGCTGAGCCGGTCCATCAGGCAAGGCAGTCTACAAGACTGAACCGTGAGTCGAAACACGACGACACATCGGGGCTGTTGATGCTTTATGGCGTCTGAAACTATTGACACATTGGAGAAAATATTTGCAATAATTCTTTAAAAATAACATGCATTGTTTCGTCGAGGGACGTAACGAAGACTGCTAGACAGGATTTGGCACGCGGTTAACTTAAGTAAGACAGGGAATTTCAATTTAATCGACTGCGAGTGAAAGTACTCGGTGGCTGTAAAAACAAAGGAAAGGCGAGTCGTGAACACGTTTTTTGTTATTTTTTTTATACGAAGAGACACATGGATTTTCATGTTGCTGCTACTTTTTTCGCTTTGGAATTCGTTGGAATTGCTAACATGCTAACAAGCTACTCATGCTAGGTGCATGTTAGCTAGCAACGCACAATAAATACAGTAGTTAGCAGCGAACGTTCACCCCTCTTGACAACTTGAACGCAACTGGCTTTGTGGTGAACAGGTGATTATTTTATAAATATAGACACCCTGCAGTCTTTTATTTATTCTTTGACTTGTTGGTCGCAACAAGAGGCTATGTCGACCTGGGCTGCTTTGCAATTCTCATCAAACTGCACAGCCGTCCATACGATGCGACGTCCTCAAACTAGTGTAACACGCTGAGTAACCTCGCAGATTTCCGACAAGGAGGCAGGTGTCAAGTCTCAAAGGTTTCTCCGCATATTTTGCTCTCAAAGGGGGAGTGAACACACATCGAAGATTTTGTTTTATCTGAAGAAGAGCTTCACGGCGGATCGCCCTCGGGCTCCAGCGTCAAAATGTCGGCCATCTCTGCAGCCGAAAAAGTGGACGGATTCACGAGAAAGTCTGTGAGGAAGGCCCAGAAACAGAGAAAGTCCCCCAGCTCTTCTCAGTACAGGACTCAGATCGCTCCTGTAGAGCTTTTGAACCTGCCACAACTCAAAGGTAAGATGATGAGGTCTTATGAGGTATTCATAGAGCTACCACTGTAAACAGGTTATACACATATCTCAGAATCGCTCCTTGATCGCCCACAAAGCGTTTGAGACTGAACAACTTTTGTGAGATTGCGAGCATGCTTGTCAAGCCTTCGAAAAGTGCTACGCATGAGGTATGTCGTGTTCCTTCAATGAACACATTACAACTAAATGCCAATAATATATGGTACTTGATGTCATGAAGTGGAAAGCCATTGGATTTTAGTGCTAGTCGCCATTTCATTGACATACAGTAATTTCACGACCATATCGTGCACGGTGTCAAAAGGCGCAGTCTCTTTAGCTAGTTCTATTTCTGTATTTAACACATACACAGCGTTGTCCACGCATGAAAGGGCGTGGGTGCCCTCTGCTGCGACCGCCTTTCAACAACACTGCCAAGCATACAAGTGTGCGTATAATAAATTCAGAAATACGTAAAAGCAGCGAGAACAGAACTGTGTTTGGTTGTGGTTTAAGTATTGATTACCAAGTAAAACGCACGGATAAAAACTTATCCGAGTTGTTTCAGCTTCCTCCTTGTTGTGAATCATCTGTTCAATTCTCTTGCGGCTGCTTCTTTACTGTTTCCTTTAGCGAAGCATAGAAATCAACACACCAGGGCAGACGAAAAAACGGAAAGCATTGAATGTAGGGAAAGTGAGGTTTTGAATTTAATCGATAATTGTTTGGGACAACTCTGTCCATCTTCTGGTAGCACAGTAACTTTCAAACTGCTAGATACGCTACGGCATTAATATCCATGAGTACTTTCGCAAACAATGCATTGCGTATGACGTCACATGTCCTCTTCTGCGCAAGCGAGACATCGTGGATTTTACACAGGAGATGTAGAGAAGTCGCATTTAGTTAGAAATGTGAACAATCTCACGAAAACATCGGATTTCACCCATAAATTGAAATTGAGCAATAAGCGCTGTAGTGTAACAGCAGCCTCATGGTGTCCTCGTCTAAGTCCGCAGCTTTACATCACACACAGGGTGGACTGCACAATAGTGTTGCCGCACAATTTGAAGAAAATCATAGCTTTTTTGTGCACCTTATTGTTGTGAAAATGCAGTAATCAAACTAGAGTGCGATGTTCTTTTTAAAGCTGCTCTAAGTGAAAAATTAAATTCCAAACAGGGGTCACCAACCTTTTTAAAGCTGAGAGCTACTATTACGTTGCAGAGGGATACTAGTTTGATATGCATATCTAAAACACCAACTTACCATGTTATAGCCAGGTTATAATTAATCATTGTAGGGTTAAAAACGACAGATACCAGTTTATGAAGATGCTGTATCTGAGTCATATCAGGAAGATTTTCTTGCTGCTTGTATGCATGGAAACCAGTTCTTTATCATGTGGTGGAGCAAATTCCTACACTAAAAAAAACGCCTGGAGAGGGGATGGGCCCCGCCAGGCTGTACTTGCCAAGACATACCATGGGAAGTGGAACCCCAACGACCTTGGTGGTCAAGGAATCCATGAACTGTGAGGGTAAAAAAAAGAGCTCAGCCAACCTCTTGTGTAAGGACACTGGGTGATTTACATAGATAACTTATGTACTCATTTTGAAAATATTTTTTTGAAGAATTGATCATGTATTGAAATGAAATGATCTGCATTTATATAGCGCTTTTCAAGTCAATGACTCCCCAAAGCGCTTTACAATGTGCTCCACATTTCCCAATAGCGGCCATGCAGCCATGTAAGGCGCCAACCTGCTTATTGGGGGTATTAGGGGTTCAGTGTCTTACCCAAGGACACTTCGACATGTAACACGGACGAGCCGGGATTCGAACTGGGATCCCTTGATTCCAAGACGAGCGCTCTACCTCCTGAGCTACTGCCGCCACTGATTTCTCAGAAACTCTCAATGACTCATCTCTGGTGAGCAATTTTTATGACCAGTCTTCAGGCAGCCCTGGTGTTTTAAAGAGGCTACATGGTGATCCCTGATTTGAAATACCATGTTACTACAACATCAATCTCACCTCTGAGTGTGCACACTGAAAAATTGATGTTACATCTACAAGCAGGGCACATAAAGCTTAAACCTAAAAAAAGTCTTGAGAGATTTCGACCAGAAATGTGTTTGAGTACCTATTTCAAAAGGCTACGGTGTTACGCCGCTACAAATATGTCATGAATTGTATTGTAAATCATAAGATTTACGTAAAAACAGTTGTTATGAATATTTATATCCAGAAATGTCCATTTTGTCTTTGGGCAGATTCAAAGAAAGGAAAAACGGTAGGAGAAATGCACGTTTACCTTTGACGCGGATTCAAATGATGGGAAAAAACAGGGTTTGAAATCGTCTTTTTTTTTTTTTTTTTTTTTTTTTTTTTTTCCTCCTTGTTTGTGTTTGTAAACTCAACTTTATATATTTTGGTCGTGTCTTTTTTTTTGTGGACTACACCTTCATCTTGTCTTTTAGTTGAGGAAATGCACACGGATATTAGTCATTGTAATTATTTATGAGATGAGATGGTCAATTTTGTCCGGTGAAAAATGTTTGTTGACAAAATATTTTTTCATTCAGTTATATTCATTCCTGTTCTTATGGTGGCAGGGGGGAAAGTGTACCAAAAATTGATGACCTATGAGTTGTTCATCAGTACCATCTTTGAGTGAGCAGATGGCACGGCAAATGAAGATAATGTTGGGGCTTCTTTGGAAGCAGAAGTAGAGTTTAACGTTGGTGGTTCTTATATACAAATTGATTTTAAGTATGAGCACATTAAATACATTGTATCCAAATACTCTTGACATTTTTTTATGTGAGCCATTTATATAAAAAACATATTTTAAATGAATACAGAAACCCCTCACTACTTTGCGCCTTAGTAAACGCTGGTTCACTCCTCCGTAGATTTTGAATGTAATTTATTTTCTCTTTATTGCCATTGATATAAACGTAAAGTGCAATGTGTTCTGCAGACAACAGGGACTGATTAGGGAGGGCGCACTGTCTGGGTGGGTGTGACTGTGTGTGGGCCTGCCTATAATAGGCTGGTGTGACTGTCTGTGTGCACGTCTGTGATAGGCTGGTCGTGCTCTGCCTCCTAACAAGAACTGAAAAGTATAGGACCGCTGGTTTTAGCCGCATCACCTAAACTGGATTCTGAATAAGGTCAGAAGAGCGCAAAGAAATGCCAGCTGGTGCTATATGGATTGTTGCCAGCTGCTCTCTCGATTGCTTTATACACTGAAAGGACAATCAATCCTAATTCGGTTTTACTTTTGTATAACAAAAATAAAACCGTTCATTACACCGCAATTATGTGTTGTTTGGTATTATTTGTAGATTTTGTGACAGTGATATACTCTTAAGTTGGTAATGGCGTTATCTTAAGGTAAGTTTTAATCCTTTGGGGGCTTTTATGAAGGTGCGATGCTACTTCACGGGTTTTCTTTTCTCGCGGGTGGATCTGGTTTCCATTGACAGCAAAAAAGAGGGATCTCTGTAATACCTCACATTATTTTAAGCACAATATATGCCATATCAATTCAGTGAGTTATTTTATTTGCCAATAAACACAACACTGGGTTTTCATGATATAATGGCGATTTTTATAGTTTCATGGCAAATTGTCATAAACCTTTTAGTTCATCTGTACACATGAAAAATGATGATGCTGATTGACGGTTGAAGCAATTACTTTTGCTCCTATTATTTTGAAATGTGTGTGACTTTTAAGCGCATGTGCTGTAATGATCCAGAGTTGTAATTACACACTTAACTCGTACTGGCAGTCTTGTGTAGTCAAACTAACTGTAAATTCTGCTGTCTACACCCTCATTCCACACCTTGAGAAAAATGTGTTTACAGAAAAACTAAAAGTGTAAACACATTAAACTGTTCATGTTATCTTTTTTTTATGGAGTCACTGAACTTGATATTTGTTATGTTTTTCATACCTCTCAGAGAGGTGCTTTCATGAAGTGTGTCATTTCATATATAGTATACATTTGGTAGCATCGAGTACCCGAGACGTACATCTCAGTTTCCAGAAGATGTGTGACCTATGTTTTAAATGCGTTTGAAGTTTCAGATCCTATGCTTAAGTCTTGCAACAATAATGGATGACTCACATTTGAACAATAGTTTGAAAGTAGCGCAGGTATGTTTCCGGGTTATTAGAATCAAGAGGTTCCGTAATTGTGTGATAATTAGGATGATTGTCACAGTATTCTAGTGGTTTGACCATAAAGCTATAAAATACCCTCCGCGCAAATGTTAGTGATTCAGTTTGCAAATTTTGCTACCTGTTTCACAGGAATCAATCTTTTTTCCAAGATAACAATGAAATGTGGACTTAATTTATTAATGTTCCTGTACAATTCTCCTAAAATCCCTATCCCAGACGTACCCAAAGTAAATTGAATGCTGTTGTTGAACCATCAAGATTTTATGGGCGGTTTTAGTCTCTTTTGAAAGGCAAAACACTGCTGTTTTGTCCCATACTAAAATAATCCCTGCTAGTGCTGCCAACATTGAGTAATCTGAGTTTAAACACACATAAATAAAAGGTTTTTATTCTCGCCTGATTTCTTTTTGCAATTAAATGCCTGCAGATGAGTGTCACATGGGCATCTTGGCTGGAACACCGGTGCGACAATAGCTTGAAGCCCTACTTTGTTCCTTGTCAAATTTGATCACAATCTAAAAAAACTAGACATTGTATTTCATACATTTTTACTAAGGGTAGGTTTAAGCTTTTCCTTAAGTGGCCATTTGGAGACGACCATTTTACTACACTAAAAGATTTGCAAATTTGTATTTTACTTTGGCCAATTTTTTAGACATCGTGAAAGAGTAGTGAATGTTTGACTCCTCTTTCCATAAGTCAAATCGATGATTGTTCACACTTGCACGTAATAATGGTGCATAAAAATGAATCACAAATTGCTTTGCGCATGTTAAATTTTGGCTCTGATTTGAATACACATCGAAAACTATACTGCCTATAACTATACTATATATAGCATTTTAACCTTGCAGTAACAAGGACATGTCGTTGGACGGCAAGTTTGGGGTTGTAATGACAGAAGATGAAGCTCTGTATGCACTTGGCCTGCGATAGACCAGAAAGATGAGTCCTTCCAAGACCTATCATGGTTGCCGTGGCAACTACAAGCTCATAGCAGATCCCCGAAAGTAGTATACTGTATATATATTTTTTTTTCTTGTTGATCAATTTTAATCAGTTCAAAGTTGATTTCTTTATACCCCAAATGAAGGCACTGGAGCAGTCTCTCAGAAATAAATCTAGTTTTGCTACTAATCATACATTTCTTGGTTGTCTTCTTTTTGGCAAGTGAGTAACCAAATACCATTTAAAAAAAAAAAAAAAAAAAACATTCTGATTTCCAGTTTATAAGTCAAAGTAAGGTGACTGTAACGCTCACCAATAGTAGTAATATACTTTATTGAAAGTGATAAAGATTTATTTTAGCAGGCCAAATGCTTCTTTTTTAATATAAATGCTTCTTTATCAGTGTTGGTGGAATTTAGGATGTGGGAAGATGTAAATGGGTGCATTTGTGTAGCTTGTTTGCTTCTCACACTCCCACTGGGACAGCTGCTCTAAAAGAAAGGATTCGATTGGTCTCAGTATTTTGTGCGGTTTGTCTGTGTTCTGTGTATTTACGACCTCAAAGACAAAAATAGATGCCAGAAAGTGACACAGGTTTATCAGGACTACCATAACTGACTGCTAAGTTGCATCGGTTGAATGCAAAAATCAATGACAACAATTATTTTAATAAGCCTGGTGTACACCTTCAAAAAGTAAGGTAGGTTAAAACTGTTGACAATATAGTTTATTTTCACTACAAAGAAATTCTGGATGCTTTGCATACTCATGCAGTGTTCATTTTACCTCTGAAAAGTGATGGGTCCCGGGGACTCACATGCTCAATAATCTGTGGGTCCCAACAGAGATCTATGGGTCCCCAAAATTTAGTGTTATCGGGGTTGAAATTGTAAATCCGTGACAAATATATAATATCAATCTATATATTCATTCAGTTTTAATCATCAAGGTCTATTGGTAATACAAATCGGTTATCGCTTCAAGATTTTTCAGTTCACAACAATATTGTACATTATACAAAATAGATAGATAGATAGATATATATGTCAAAGCAGTTATCACTTCAGATTTTTCAGTTCATATATTCTTCGTGGTTTGCTGTCCCGCCACAGTTGTAATGCCTTCTAAAGGTCCAATCCATTATCATCCTCCTCATAGCGTAACCAGGAATATCATTTAGTCCATTTTGGCAGAAAAGTCCTTTTCTTGCTCGGAGTATTCTTTTGTTTATTTTCTTTCGTCAAATCGTTCGCTTAAACACACATGTTTTCCTGCCTCCGCGATCTTCCGAAGAATTTCTCCGCCGTTTTTTTTTTTTGTGCCGGAATTATTGGCGTTGTTATTACTTTCTGCATTATGTTTAAACCTATTACTGACACTGAAGAAATTACCAATTTTGTGTTGATTTTACTTAGCCTTCACCTTCCCTCGACGACAAGCACCACAACAATGACGTAACCTCGAAGCAACAAGATCTCATTTGCCGAGATCGGCGTGCAGACAAAAACTTGAACCGCGAGACCAAAACAACAATGCCTGACCAAAAGTTTGGAGTGCGGTAAATCCTTGTTAAAAAAAAAGTAATTGGACAATAATGACAATTTTGTGTCAAAGTTGCGTCCCGGGGATGCACGTTGATTTGACACTACGCGTCCCCAGCAAAAAGGATGCGTCTAGGACGCAGGGACGCGGGCAAACGAGAACACTGCTCGTGTATAGTAATGGATATTATGATGAAAGCCCAGGTAAAGATTTAGTGTTCACCCGGCCTTTTTTCCTTTAATCCAATTAAACTGCATTTCTCAAATATCAAATATGAGGCAAGCAGCTTTTCCCGGCTGCATAAAACATACATTTTTATCTTATTGATGACCCCAATGTCCTCAGAAACAGGAATAAGTTCTTAAAAGTAGCTGTGTCAACTTGCCTGCATGAGATGGTTAGGATTATGTCAAGACATATCAACTTGTGTTAAACTCAATCTGACTGTTAAAATAATACTGGAGATGCATTATTCCAGGTTTTTTATTCAAGCAATATATAATTTGTTTTGTAGAGGAGGAGATTACAAGCTAACAATACAGAGATGTAAAGGGTAAATGTCCAAAAAGGGCACACAAATTATTATGTTCTGCGTATGTTTGCCTAAAGTCAAGTAGATAGATAGATACTTTATTCATCCCCGCAGGGAAATTCACAGTTTGTCAGTCTCTGCTATTCTCTCAACTTTTTATTTTTTTTTTAAATTATTATTTTTTTAGACCTGGTTAATGGGGAAATCTCATCTCATTATCTGCACAGCTTATCCTTATTAGGGTGACGCTGCGTCCGCCGAACTCGCTCCGTCGCCGAAAAAACCCACAAAAAGTGAAAATCTGCGAAGATTTTTTTTTTTTTTAACCATTACAGACCGCGAAGCTCTGAAGCCGCGAACGTCGAACCGCGAAGTAGCGAGGTCCCACTGTATTATACTCAGACTTATTTGCTTGTTGTGTGTCTGACCCTTCAACTCGTTTTAAACGCTGACTGTACCAGTATGTGCACATATTTCACCAAGCCACTACAACAAACATCCCATCTAACAGGTACAGCAACTGTTTGCCGTCCATTTGTGGTATCACTTTTCTTTTTTTAATACTGCCAGTGTACTTTTATGAATCAATGTTTATGTGTGGAAACTGATTACAGATTGACATTACGGATTTTTTGACATAGCTGCAGGTAATGTGAGGGAAGTCGCTTCTCTGTAATACTAAGTACTGTCATTGTATGACCTTATATGGATGATTGGCATTTGCTCTGGTTTGATAGTATTGTGTGTATTATCTAGCAAATGGTATAAACTGTCAATCTATAAAAAAGTTTAGAATTCGAAGTGTTTTCTATGAAGCCAATCAAGATCGCTTGGTTGGTTGGTTTTTCTTCGGTTTCCGAGTTAAATGTACATTATACACCTCAGGGTTTTAGTTTTCAATACAGCTGAGATTCTCTTATAATGTTTTCAGTACTTTAATTAGTAATTCAAGACTGTACAATAGTATGAATTTGACTAATTGTGGCTTTTGGAAATAGGGCTGCAACAACAAATCCATAAAATCAATTATATAAAAGTGCTGCCAACTTATTTCCTCATCGATTTGTTGTCGAGGTAAGATCGAGCCTAAAAATAACAGCCCAACCCGATCCGGCCAGCAGGTTTATAAGCCTGATCCCAGGTGAACCTGACAGATTAACTTAGATTTGAGGGAACGAACCCAAAGAAAACCCGAAGGTTTTTTTTGTTTTTTAATACTTTATTTAACAAACATATATACATTGCCATACAAAAATCTTACATGTAAACAGTACACTCAAACTGTACCAAAATAACCCGAAGCTTTACTTCGGCACCCAAGTGTGTATTTTGGCTTCAGGTTCACTTCGGGCTGAGACCCTCAAAACAAGTGTGCACTTCGAAGTGCAGCGCTAAAATGAACACTTCAGCGAAATGAAATTGGACAAAATGGCGCAAAAAATTATATTCTGCAGATTACAGGCTGCAAATAATGAAATATTTGGCCGAAAATATATTTGGTCATGTTGGGATTAAAGAAGCAAAAACAACCCGCAGAGCCGTTTAGGACCCGAAAGAGCCGGTTGCTTTTAGTGAGCCGAGCCGAAGAAGCCGGTTCCCCGACAAACTCTACTAACTTTACTCAACTTCGTTTTACTTCGACTCAACTTCAAAACATTTAACCGCATTTAGGACACAACGTCAAGGCAACCCGTGTATTTTTACCTTCATGCACTGTAACTTTGACTTGAGTCGCTTCTTAATTAGTAATTTTGAGCCCTCATTTTTGTGCGCTGGCTAGATTTTCTTGTGCGCTGAGAATGTGCGAGCAGTGCGCAATTGCGCATGCACGCAGCTCAGAGAGAACACTGCATACAATCAAATTTATTGCTCTTAATTTTTGTTTTGTATGATAAATACAAATGTAATGTGATCTTTGGAAAAGAGCATATTACATATTTGCAGGTGTATTGCCTACATTTGTATGTATTTTTTGTTTCTTGTTAAGTAATTTGAATTGGATTTTTTTATTGTTTAATAATAAAGAATATTTTGTTGTTTGGGCACTACTTTTTGATCTGTCCAAAACTTCAATATTTTGATATAGGAGGAAATTAAAAATGTGTTTTTTCAAAATCTGATTAATCGATTAATCAAAGTAAATAATTGACTAATTCATCAATTAATAAAATAATCGTTAGTTGCAGTCCTAGTGGACAATACGTTTCCAATTTTTCTGCTCAAACAGTGAAAAGAAAATGACCCACGATTGTTTTCAAGAACAAAAACAAAATAAGAAAATGTATTTAGTTTCTTTGTGTCCAGAGGTCACGAGACCAGCATACTTTGTTTTGGTTACACACCGCTAGGTTGGTTCTCTGAAATGTTGATGTATAATAATAACAAAGCGGGTATTGATGTCTAGGAGTTTCTTCACAGTGGATATGAGTTTCCTTAACTACTATTTACTGGTAAATAATGTATATTTGTTCTAAAATTATACCACTAATTCATGTGTGAAACACTACTAAGGACAGTCGAGCATTGATTGTAACAAATTTTGCAAAATGAAATAAAAAAAATTCAAACTTTGAAGATGATTTACAGAGGTTAAATACAAACATTTCTACATGTGTTTATAATGTAAATTGCTTTTGTAGTATTTGTGTTGTAACAATAGGCCGCCACCGTGCTACACATACACTATTGGCATATTGAATATCTGTTTCCCATGAAGGTTGACCCCTGCTGGCATTGGTTACAGAAATACAGGATGCTAAAATGGAAAAAATGTTACATAACTTAGCCATGTTCTCTCATGTGATGCTTCTGCTAGCATGCAACATATTACATTGCTATTTTTTGTTAATATTGGGTCCTTTTTTAATGACAGTGACTTGATTATTTATTTGTATTTCATCTTTTCCCTTTAATGCCGGGATCTGTAGAACCAAATAATAAGAAACTGTAATGTCTGTTAAATGTATTGCAGTGACTTTTAAAAATCAAAGCAATGTAAAAAGAGCTAACCACTTTATCTTGCTTATATTAGTGTGTGACCAGTGTTGCTTCCTGATGAATTTTTCAGTCTTTTGCCTCACACGTTCTGACTTGCGTACAGAAGCATGCTGCTTCATGAAAACACAAGGAGGATTTCAGTTGTTCAGTATTCCATTCCATCAGCAGATAAGCTTATACCTTGTCTTGTTGATATTTCTGTCTCTGTTTTAAAGAGGACTTAATTGAGGATTTTGGAAATCTGCGACCAAATATTCTGGGAATCTCAATGTCATGTGCAGGTTATTGTGCTTCACAGAACCAAAAAAAGCAATCCAGACTTCTTTCAACCTTATAATTGACATTTGTCACTCGTGGCAACTATGACCATACTTTTTTACACATGCAGAGAGACAGATCTGTAATGGAATGCATGTTTTCTTTCTGAAGCACCCTGAAGAGTTGGTGCACTAATGCATCAGTATGTAAAAGGCAAAAAATAGCATTACATTGTTAAAGGGGGGGGGGGGAAGTCTCTAAAGACGTCTGGAGACAAGACAATGGTGGGGATTAAACTTCAAACACGCATGACTTTTTAATCACGAGTGTAGAGTATGTCTCATCCAAGTTTGACTGGTGCCAATGATAATAGTTTTGCAGAAAAATAGCAGGCTAAATCATTCATCTCATTAATAATCATACTATTAAATCATACTGAATGACTATTCACACACGATAACATAATGTTGATAATTTGAAATCCCGAATGAAAAGTCTTGACTTTGACCTAATGTTTAAAGGTGTGGTTTGAGGTGTCCTTAAAAAAATTAAAACTAAATATTTTCTCCATAAAAAATGCGTTAACAATGCCCAACTGAGTTTAAAGAGCCCTTGTTTTTTTTCACCGCACCTATCTGCTTTTATCTTGCTTTTATCATTGGTGTTCCAGCCATGGACCACTTAAAGCCGGCAAAAGGAAGCATGGGGAATGGGGGTGAGGAGATTGATTTCACACGCGTGCTCATGGTTTTTGTTTCTTTTAGGATGAAAATGGTGAAAGTAAGAACACAGTCCGAATGCCAAACAAACCCCCAAAAATATGCAAAAGGAATAGTTTTTTTGAGCGCGTCTAAGAGCGACACGTAGGTGCATGTGCCATACATGCAGTTTGGACACCATCTTTTAAAATAAAATATTTACATCTAGAAATATCCAGGTTCAAATTCAAATTGATAATTTCTGTATAAAAAGGTCTTTCCACTCAAATTTATTTCTGCTAATATGTGTTGTTGCTGATTAGTTATGTTTTGTCCCAAAGGCACATTTTGAGCATCCCGTCTTTTCTAATGCAAGTACAGAAGCACTGTGACCCATATAATTTACATAAGTGCTGTGTTGCGTGTCAAAACTAGCCGCGGTTTACCTCCCTTCAAGTAGGGCTTCAAACACAATCATCTTTTTTGTTGCATCACTTTGTAATTGTGCAAAGGCTGCAGCTTCACGCAGTGTTTAGTGCTTTACTCCAGCTATCCATCCATTATCTGCACCACTTATCCTCAGTAGGGTCAGGGGGGTGCTGGAGCCCATCCCAGCTATCTTCGGGCAGTGGGCAGGGGACACCCTGAACTGGTTTCCAGCCAGTCACAGCGCACACAGAGACGGACAACTCATTCGCTCATTCACAACTAGGGACAATTTGGACCGGCCAATTCACCTGACATGCATGTTTTTGGAATGTGGGAGGAAACCCATGCAAGCACGGGGAGAACATGCAAACTCCACACAGGAGGTTCGTTCTCATGACCTCAGAACGGTGCCGCACACCCGCTAACCACTCCGCCGCCGTGCTGCCCAGTGCTTTACTCATTGTCATATAACCTTTTCTTGTTACTGAAACACAAGAAAAGACAAAAATACTAACAGGCAGATTTCAATTGTCTTTGTCATCTGTGGAGTGGTTACCTAAGGCAGTGTTTTTCAACCAGTGTGCCGGGGCACACTAGTGTGCCATGAGACCTCGTCTACTGTGCTGCTGGAATTTGCCCAATTTTATTTTTCCCCCCAAAATAAGGCCATTATTCAGTATTTTTGCTTTCTTCAGACGAGGAACTGTAATAGTCATCCATATCAGTAGGTGGTAGTAGATTGTATATATTTTTTATATACTAATTATCTGCTCATGAGGTAGCACACTACATTTAAAAATTTAATTTGTTTAACGAAGCCGTTTAAGATTACACAGTATAAAATTTAAAAAAAAGAATGATATGCTTTACTTATGTTTTTAAGTATTTTTTTCTTCATTTATATACTAATTATCTGCTCATGAGGTGGTACAGTGAAATATTTGACATCATTTTCGATGGACGGTGTGCCTCGGAACTTTTTTTTATAAATAAGTGTACCTTGGTTGAAAAGGGGTTGAAAAAAGGTGACCTAAGGATCTACGTATGAGCCCGTTCCATTTGTCTTTGAAGTGTTCGACCTTGCACAAAGTGACCGAATCCCGAGCGACACTACTCTCAGCGGGATGCTATCCTGTGGCCATAGTGATTACCTCCGCTGTGCCCAAACATAACATCAGTGTGCCCGTGTGGGTGGCTTCCAAATGCTGTTATTAGCTTGGCTGGGTTGGACAGCTTTAATAACCATGGACCTACTCAGTCTAATCCATAAAAGGCTTTATAGTCAAAGCTTTGAATCATCAGTCTGTCTTTTCTGGCTCAAAACATCAGAAAAGGAATAACATATGTTTTTTTATATGCCATATGTTTTATTAATGATATTTAAATTTGTAAAGACTAACAAGGAATAAAAAGAAACGGGAAAATGGGTTTATATTTAGTAAATTGGATGACTGTGTGGCTACAGTATACTCAATTTGAACCTTTTCCCCTTTGTATTATTTCAGACGCTCCCACCAATGATCAACTGGAACTTTTTACCCAGAAACTGCAACAATGCTGCATGCTCTTTGACTTCCTGGACTCTGTGACGGACCTGAAGAGCAAGGAGATTAAGCGGGCCACTTTGAATGAGCTGGTGGACTATTTGTCCACCAACAGAGGAGTACTTGTTGAATCTGCGTACCCCGAAATCACCACCATGGTCAGTGTACTGGGCTGCATGGAGCTCGTTCTATCGGGAAAGATGTGTGTAAAAATTCAAAACCAAAGGTACGGCTCTGTAGTTTTATCGGATGGTAGCCTCCATTGTTACTGGCACTACATGGTGTTGAAAAAAAGCAATCAACAATCAGTGTTCTCGTTTGCCCGCGTCCCTGCGTCCTAGACGCATAATTTTTGCTGGGGACGCATAGTCTCAAATCAACGTGCGTCCCCGGGACGCAACATTTTTGACACAAAATTGTCTTTATTACCCGATTACTTTTTTTTAACAAAGATTTACCGCACTCCAAACTTTTCGTCAGGCAGATCCGCCATTGTTGTTTTGGTCTCGCGTTTCGAGTTTTCATCAGCACGCCGATCTCGGCAAACGAGATCTTGTTGCTTCGAGATGACGTCATTGTTGTGGTGCTTGTCGTCGAGTGAAGGTTAAGTATGCCTCCGGAAAAACAATTGGTATTAGTTGAAAATCAACGCAAAATTGGTAATTTCTTCTATGTCAGTAATAAGTCGAAACATAATGCAGAAAGTGATAACAACAGCAATAATTCCGGCACGAAAAAACGGCGGAAAAAGTCTTCGGAAGATCGCGGAGGCTAGCAAAACACGTGTGTCAAAGCGAACGATTAGACGAAAGAAAATAACTTGTAAGAAAATCACTAGTTGAAACTGAATGAAAATATAGATTAATACAATTATTTCAGCAATATTATTTTGTATAATGTACAATATTGTTGTGAAGTGAAAAATCTTGAAATGATAACTGATTTGTATTACCAATAAACTGTGATGATTAAAACTGAATGAATATATATTTGTCGCTGATTTACAATTTCAACCTCGATGACACTAAATTTTGGGGACCCATGGATCTCTGTTGGGACCCATAGATTTTTGAGCATGCGAATCCACGGGACCCATCACTTTTCAGAGGTAAAATGAACACTGTCAACAATAAGATGTCCCAAAGGGGGAAAAAAACATAAAAAACTTGGTATTATTAATTTGTATCGTCCACTCTAGAATTTGAGGTTTATATGTATTAGAAAACCAGCAGATACCACTTGGTGCACTCAAAGGCATTACAAAATGGAGGCTAAAATTCGAATGGTCTGGAATGTCGGCAATATATGAGATTTACCATAGCTGTTGAAAAGAAAATCTTTGCGGCCATATTATTCTTTCAAAATCATGGTAATTTTTGGGGGCTCGGGTTTTTTCAAACCGGTTTTTACATACATTTCATTGCAGAGTTTCTGTCCGTGTTTCTATCAGACAGGCAGCCTACCCCACTCAAAAGGCCGGGCAATTAAACAAATATTGATTGAGAAATTGGTAAGCCGTAACAATTTCCAACATAAATGTATTAAAATTTTCTATGTGTATTCAAATCAGAGCCGAAATTAAACATGCAATTTGTGATTCATTTTTACACACCATTATTACGCTCAAGTGTGCACAATCATTAATTTGACTTCTGGAAAGAGAAGTCAAACATTCACAACGTAAAGTAAAATACAAACTTGCAAAACCTTTAGTGTTGTAAAGTGGTCATCTCCAAATAGCCACTTTTGGAAACCTCTAAACCTCACCTCGGAAAAATGTATAAAATACAATGTTTAGTTTTTTTAGATCGTGAGCAAATTTGACAAGGTAAGGCTTCTAGCTATTGTCCCACCTGTTTTCCAGCTAAAATGCCCATGTTACATTCATCTGCAGGCTTTTAATTGCAAAAATAAAAAATGACAGAATAACAACCTTTTTATTTCTGTGTGCTTTAACTTGGATTACTCAATGTTAGTAGCACTTTCAGTGATTTTTTTTTAGTTTGAAACAAACTTTAGTTAAGGGGTTAGACTTGTGCACACTTTGCGCCAACTGCATGCATTGCCACTAGCGATCTGCGTTTTGCTTTTGGCGTCAGGTGTGCGGCAGACAGTTTTTGACGGAAAACAGCTCAACACCAAATTCCTCACTTGTGCAGGGCACCAGAGAAAACTGCGTGCAGCTCATTCCACAACCCTGCACTCTAAATACAAAATACCCTGTTGAAGTCTGAAACAATTTTAGATGCTCATCTGGGTGGATTAATAACTTTTTTTTTTCGCCAGCATTATTCATATAATTGATAACTTCATAAAAGATTTGACAAATCGTACAATATTTCCAATTTTTTGTCAATATTTTCTACTTTTTCACCCACAAATCAAGCAAAGTCTACAATTTATACAACTAATTTGAACAGCAGGAAAAGTTACCCCTTACTGTTCCTTTTCGCTATTATCTGAGTCATTGTCCAGTCATTGGAGTTCCCTTTAATCCTCTAGGAACGATTACAAGTGAATGTAATTTGGTCCAATACCGTGGCAACCACCACGGATTACAACAGAAAAAGACTATTTTTCACATCTGTGTTGCAATCTGGCCCCGTCTTACACAGGATGGGTTATGAGGATGTCGAAAGTACCCTTACGCTGTCTCTAAAGTTGATTCAAAATCAATTATTATCTGAACATTTTTTACAGAAAGTATTTTTTTTAACCAGTACATTGCCAGTTTTGACTGAGAATCCATGAAGTACTGTAAACAACCTTTTAAACTATTGTTTTTGATTCGTTTGTTTCAATTGTGTTATGATATTCTGCCGACTTGATTTTAAAATATATTTCAAAATTCATTTAAAAGTCTTGAATTTAACACTACTTAAGCTCTAAGAGCCGTGAAGTAAATGTGGATCAAATGGGTTTATTGTTTTAAAATATCTGAAAATCATTAATGAATGAATAAAGCTTAAACATTTCTGAATTTCTTGTCTTGTCAATCTAGTTACTTATGAATATATACTTATATATATTTACTACCCTTATTCCCACAGATCAGTACAAACATATTCCGCACACTTGCTCCCAGCGACAACCCTGACTTTGACCCAGAGGAGGACGAACCCACACTAGAAGCTTCATGGCCGCATATCCAAGTAAGGATAGGATTTTGTCTCATCTCTATTCCTCTATAAAGCTGAATCTCAGCAGGAGGGGCTCCTGTCATGTGTTGGAATTCCCCAAAATAAATTTTGATGCAAACCGTGTGTTCTTCATCTCTGGACAACTTACAACAAGAAAGTACACTATTTAACAGTGTGTTTTTTTAATGATTTCTTTCAGCTTGTCTACGAGTTTCTCCTTCGTTTTCTGGAGAATCCGGATTTCCAGCCCAGCATTGCGAAGCGCTACATTGATCAGAAGTTCGTACTGCAGGTAAGCTCTAATTAGAACAGGGTTCCCGCGGATACTTAGTCTTAAAAGGCATTGAATTAATTATTGTAAAGATAAGGCCCTAATTGGCATTTAAACGTTTGAAGTCAAATTTTCATAAGTCTTAAAAATGTGAACAAATTATTAAGATTAAAATTAAAAAGATTTAGTAACATTTATCCATTGTCTTTTTTAGTAACCCACAAATTTACTTTTGCGGCAACACGGCGTGACCACATCAATGAAATTATCAAAATGGTAATGTGGTTTTAGTCAGACCTTTCTGATAAGACTCATGTTTTGGGTTTACCTGCTACACTCATAGCAACTTCGGACAGAGACATTTACTTTGGACAATTGGAAAGTGTCAATTTAATGAGAAGTTATCCCTTGTGTCTTTTTTGCTCTTGTGTTTGACCGTGTTGTTGTTATTTACCTTTCATTCTGTGCGAGGCGCGCCATGGCCATTCCTGCAAAATGAATGGCTGGTCCCGATCACCTTTTTTGTGTCCTGAATGTTGGAGTGCAGCTTGCGTTCCATTGCATTATCACCCCCATTTCTCCGGTGTTCGGGTGGTCTAATTACAGTTCAAATATATTAACTTTTATGGAACGTTTTTTATTATTTATCGTGGCACAACTATATCATGATAATTATTGTTATCGTTTTATCGCCCAGACCTAATGGAAAGTAGTTTCTTATCTTAAATGTGGCGAGTAAACGGGAATCCGTCACTTCACTGCGCCAGAGGATCCAAAGGACCTGGAATGTTGACTTGGCTGCATCAGAGGTGCCGGGACTGATTTTCCATGATGTAAGCGTGTCGTGGGGAGCTTTAAATAGCCCCCTGTTGTTTTGCGCTTTTGGACGAGATGAGAGAACTGCAGTAGGGAGCAAATTGACAGGCTGGATGGATGGAGGTTTGGGCGGCAAGTGTGACTTGGGGAAAATACACTAGTCCAGCAGTTTGTGTGTATGAAAATGTAAAAGTTGGCTGCCTCTGCTGGGAAGATACTAGATTTAGGTCCAGGGATTGTGTATTTTTCTAAATGCGCTGTCCGATTCATAGCTAAACGATACTTTTTCCTGTATTGGACTTGAAGTACTTTTGACAATTGCACTAGAAGATGGATACCGAGCCTCCAAATTTACTTTTGAATTCTATGACTCATAATGCTGACTCATCACATGAAATGCCGCAAATACATGTGACAGCAGGTGAAGTCAATGCATTTGTTCGGCACACGCGTCCTGTTTTATAATAGGAAAGTAGGTGATGCCTATACTAGCATTACACAAACGACTGCAATGTGTGTGTTAACCAAAAGACATCGAATGTATGAAGCCCTGTAACTGTTTGGATCAGAGTGAGTTTTTTTTATTTTAACTGTTGTTATTATGGATTTTTGATGCCGCCAAAATTTTATTTGAAACAAAGCACACACTTCCCAACAAATATTTATTTCACACAAGATCGATTTAGAAAATAATTCTGTGCAAAAAGTTCAGAAAACAATGTCTTTGTTTCGTTATTGTAAAAACTAATGTTTTCATAGATTTTGCACAATATATAGTTATTTTTAGCTTGTGCCAAATGATAAACATTTCTTAACGATTTTAAAGTTTTTGTAAATCTTTCTCCATTAAGCTTTTTGACGAATGTGTTGATGCTTTCAATTTTCACCACCAACTTTTAGGGAATCAACGCAAGCCCCTTACTTTCCTTGCCTCTATTTCACAAACTAGCATTTTTTTAAATGATTTATTTTTTAAAGTGTGAAGTAATCCAATTATTTAAATGTGTTGGCCAGCCTTAACTCAAGTACTCAACTTTACTTAACTACTTATACTAAAGTACTTGATGCATTATTTACTCCCCCAAAAAACAAACAATAACCTATAATTTAAAAGAAACATATACGTTCTAATAAAGAGATTTTTTATTCTTGAATTAGTATCTATTTGCTACAAAATAAGTCATAAAAGGGCAGTACTTATACAGACGCTCCCCTACGTAGGAACACTCGAGTTACGAAAAATATCTGGACATTGCTGTAAGTTAGATTTTGTATTGTGCACCTTTTCTGAGTACAGGACAGTACTGTAGTGCTTCTTCCCACCGCTACCGGCGTGTGGCGCTGTGAGAGCTCACCCAGCATCCACCCCGAAGAAATCTGGCTTCCTCTTCCTAGTTGGTGTGTAAACATACTATACTGTATCTCGAGCGCGTATTTTGACATTTTTATTGTTTAATATCTTGTGCATCCATTTAATTTGGTTGGTGTAAAGCGTGAAGAAGAGGCGAGCCGTTTCATTTGAAATGAAAGTTGAATAAGAAAGCTTGATGCGGTTGAGTAAATGGTTGGATTGCTTTTTTTCGGAGGAGGAAGTCGCCTAACTCCTGAAGCTCATCTTCCAGGAGTAAGTTAAACGTAACTTTATTTATCTTTATAGAGCATAATATTTTATTAAATGTTTATTTTCAGTACAAAACAATACAGGTTACTTATGGAAGCCTTAAACATACTTGTATAAACCTTAAACATACTTTTTTAAACCTTAAACATACTTGAATAAACCTTAAAGAGTCATTCCATTAAAAAAAAATAAAAAATGTAGCACTGAAGCAACTTACGAACAAATTCAAACTTACGAACGATCGTCCGTAACTCGTTAGTTTGTAAGTAGGGCAGCGTCTGTACCTAGAAAAAAACAGTAGGTTTGTAGTATTGAATCTCATATCAACCCTTGTTTCAGAAAACAACTCCTTCAAAAAGTAGCAGTAAATATGTAAAAAAAAAAGGAGGGGACGGCACAATAAATCCAAATTTTATTAGGTTAAACTTTCTTCTATTGTTTTAGCTTTTAGAGCTGTTTGACAGCGAGGATCCAAGGGAGAGGGACTTTCTGAAGACTATCCTTCATCGGATTTATGGAAAGTTCCTTGGATTACGAGCTTTCATCAGGAAGCAGATTAACAACATCTTCTTGCGGTGAGTTAGAAAAGTTTTGTTGTTTTTGGAGGACCTATTGGGAACATTTAATAGGAACCTAACTCCACCATGTAATGGAAATGTACATGAAAGGCAGTAAACAAACTACTCTAGCACAATGCCTTTACATTATAGTACCATAAATCATTACACGGAGAAGTGCAAACTGTAGATGGAGATGTCAGACATTCCTGATATGGAGTTGATTTCTTACACCTCCAGTTGCTGCCTGACAATGGGATTTTTCTCATGACTCAGCTGGGGGTTGGGGGTCTTAATGTTGTTTCCAAAAGGTTAGGGGGGGCAAAATGGATGCACCCACTTTGACCATCTGCCACACTGGATAAAAATAGTTTTGTGGTTGTCAGGTGCTTTATGTACATACTGCACGGCTTAGTGAACACATGAATCACTTGTTTGTCAATCGTTTGTTTGTCCGCAGAGTAGCTATTTGTTTCACTATTTACTGGTTTCAAACATTACAATTTGCTCTTCATAACAAAGTGCTTGTTCCACTTGCAGGTTCATTTATGAGACTGATCATTTCAACGGGGTGGCCGAGCTTCTGGAAATTCTCGGAAGGTGACATTTTGATTATACCTTGACTTGTGGTCATGCCCTTGCTACTACAGTTGGAATATTTGCATTTGTATGATACCAATTGTCTTTGTTGTCTACAGTATCATCAATGGGTTTGCACTGCCTTTAAAAGCAGAACACAAACAGTTCCTGATGAAGGTGCTCCTCCCGTTACACACAGCAAAGGGACTTGCCCTCTTTCATGCTCAGGTAAGAAACTTTCTGCAACGCCATCTTGTGGTTAAGAGTATTGCTTTCTTCATAATAAACGCTAGATACAATACAGACGCTCCCCTACTTACAAACATTCGATTTACGCAAAATGGTAGATTTTAACATTTTTTTGGGGGATGTAGAAAAATATCCGGACATTGCTGTATGTTAGATTTTGTTTTGTGTGCACCTTTTTCCGAGTAGAGGACAGTGCTGTAGTGCTTTTTTCTGCCTCGTGGCGCTGTGAAAGATCACCCAGCATCCACCCCAAAGAAGAAATCCGGCTTCTACTTCCTAGTTCGTGTGTATACAGTACACACTGCACTGTATCTCTAGCGCGCCAAGAACTTTGACGTTTCTATTTTCAAATATCTCATGCATCCATTCAATATGGTTGGTGTGAAGAGGCGAGCCGTTTCTTTTGAAATGAAAGTGGAATAAGAAAGCTTGATGCTGTTGAGAATTTTTTCGATCGCTTGTTTTTCGTCCACTTTTTACCACGGAGGAGGAAGTTGCCTAACTCAAAAGTAAGTTAAATTGAACTTTTTTTTATAGTCAAGTCAAGTCATGTTTTTTTGTATGGCCCTTAATCACAAAGAGTCTCAGAGGACTTCACAGACCACAGAATGTCAACGCCTAATGTGTAGCTTTGTTATTTAGTACTATGCTTTATCATTTAACCTGCTTTGTAACGATCTAGATTCTAGAGCATATTATTTTATTAAACGTTTATTTTTCAGTAGAGGTTACTTATACACGCCTTAAACATACTTTTATAAACCTTACACATACATCCCATACAAAATGTAGCACTGGAGCAACTTGCGAACAAATTTAGCTTACAAACGATCGTCCGGAACCTTGTTTGACGTAGGGCATCGTCTGTGTGAAGTTATGTCAAATTAATTTGGGTGGGAAACCGTTAGCACTACCTGGTGGCCGAATCTGTAACCACCAAATTGAATTCTGAATTTAAAAATCTATTCTAAAACAAATACTCTACAAGTAATATGAAATTGATTGATATCACATTTAATAAATTGATTTAGCTCCTACTGGTGTTGATTTAAAACATTTAAAAAATCTTATTTTATTAATAACTATGAAACACAAGGAATACAGGTTTTTAATAGCCAGAAATAGTCTATTAGAATTTTAACCTATACAATGGCTGAAACGTATTGATTGTGCTTTGATTCTGTATCACTAAAGCCACGTATTTTCTTTCTTTCAGTTGGCCTACTGTGTGGTCCAGTTCCTGGAAAAAGATCCAACGCTAACTGAACCGGTAAATACATTTAAAAAATCCTCCCATGGCAAACCTTATCCAGGGGTGCTCAATTCAGTCCAGCTGCAGAGAAACCTATTGTGGGTGCCGCGAACCCCCCACTCTACCTAGATAACAATACATTATTCGGAGTATAGGATTCTTGAATCAGTTGCCGTATTTTATGTTTAGGTGATCCGGGGCCTGCTGAAGTTCTGGCCCAAGACGTGCAGCCAGAAAGAGGTACAACTTTAAAAACACAAGCTTACCTATGGCAGTACATAAGTCTGATTTCCCTGATCACATAGTAATGTTTTGTTGTGAAAACAGGTAATGTTCCTGGGTGAAATCGAGGAGATTTTGGATGTCATAGAGCCTACACAGTTCAAGAAAATCCAGGAGCCGTTGTTCAAGCAGATCTCCAAATGTGTGGCCAATCCCCACTTCCAAGTAGGTTTTTATGAAACTAATTCCGCTGTCTGCAGCATTTTAACCTCCACAATTGTTGTGTTGAATGGGAACAGTAACTTGAATTTTAGTTTTTTTCTTGTTTGACCCTACAGGTAGCAGAGCGAGCGCTGTACTTCTGGAATAATGAGTACATTCTCAGCCTCATTGAGGAAAACATCGATAAAGTCCTCCCCATCATGTTTAGTAGCCTGTATAGAATCTCCAAAGAGCACTGGAATCCGTATGTATTTTTAATGTCGATGTTAAAATGGTAAAAGAAGTCTATTGTCTTATTTTCTGTGTTGTCAGTTTGCTCAAATATTTACACTAGGGTTTGGGACCTATGGCTCTGAGATAAAAGGCTACTAATGAAAATTTTCTCCATAGGGTTGCTAGTCTTTTAATATTTAGGTCAAGTTTGGTTTGTGCATAGCCAAAACCACACCAATATCTGAAAATGTTTGGTCCCGTATACAAAGGGCACAGTCTTAACTACAGTTTAGAGTCGGAGTTCACGCCAATAAAACTCGTTTTGGCTATATGTTGTTTAGAAATTCTTTGTATGGAAGCTTATTAAAAATGTTTGTTCACTGTTGAGACGCTTTATGATGAAAACCCACACAAAGATACTGTAATTACCCACAAACACTGGCCAAGCACACAGAGCAATTTGATTGGTTAGGGGTTAGGAGTGGGCAGATTTGAATGGGTGAGCAGGAGTGGTGGCCGGATTTCTGCACTTGTAGCACAGTTACTCTCACATGCGCACACTCCGCTGAAGTTAAACACATCCATAATTTTTAAGTTTGCAGTGTTTTGTGATTGTTTTACTAAAGAACTCTGTTTGCACTTTGTTTTGAAACCATTATCCCCGATACCCCAGGACCCACCCCGCCCACAAAAAAATGAAGGTAAAAAGGAGCGTCAACAATCTTAAGTAACTGTGGTAGGGATACAATTTTAAAGTGGTATATTTTTTGACATGGGAAACGGGTCTTGACATTATTATTATTTCATAAATGTTAACTTTGCTGAATTTTGTCCTAAAATACATATATATGATTTTGCACGTTAATGACAGACTCCTAATCTTACATTCCAGGACTATTGTAGCTCTGGTTTACAATGTGCTGAAGACACTGATGGAGATGAATTGTACACTCTTTGACGAGTTGACCTCGTCCTATAAATCAGATCGCCAAAGGTGAGGTCAAACTAACAAATATTAGTGCCACTGTTTTCTGTGTATGAAGTTTCAATAGTGTTTCGTTTTTATTTTTACCATTAGAAACAATATATGTAAAGAATAAGCAATTGTCATCATTTTGATACAATCTTAAGGAAACATACTGCATTTGTATTTTATTGAATTTTTTGGAGTTGAAATTTGGGGTACTTGTAGTTTCTATAATTGCATGTGTTTGTGTCAGCTTATTTTCTGTTTACAATTATTTTGAAAAACCAGAGTGAGATTCTTTTTTTTTTTTTTTTTTGCAAGAGTTAATGACAATTAAAATCAAATTAAAAACAAATATCAAACTAATTCTACTGAGAATGAGCATACAACTACACATAAAGGAAAGGGAAAATAATGGATAGTTCTTAACGTACTGTATTTATTTGTGTATTAAATAGCTCAAAGTTTGGGTTTACACAAGGTTTTACTATATTAACGTGTTTTTATGTGGTATGGGAAATACTATACTAATTATGAGAATGGTTGCAATAACTGTCTTAAGCGTGTAATTTAAGTGAATTTGATAAACTGCATTTGGAGAAAAAACAGCATAATGAACTTTCCTGATTCATTTCACATATAGCATTTTTGTGCACATCTACGTCATCATTTTATCGAAATTTGATCGTGATTGTGTCCAAAAACGCTGCTGAATACACTTTTTGTTCCTGTTTATAATTAAATGTTTTTGGTGAGGCACATAATGATTGATATTTAAGCAAACTGTACTTCATGATCTACTAATGAAAATAGTCCGATAGCTGGTGTTCCTGCAGTCACTTGTTTTATGTAGCTAAATAAAAATGCGCTAATTAGTTGTTGGCAGGGGGGATGACATTACTGTGTAATCAGACCACAAAACTTGTTTTATCAGGGCTAGGAAAAACATCGGGGAATTTGGCCTTGTCTTTTGTAGAGCATCTTGTATCATGCACCGTTAGGCCCTAGTTCTCCAGGTTGCCAAATTAGTCTAACCGGGGTGACCAGGGCTTAATTGGGCGGGTCAAAGGCCAAATCCTCATTTGCTCCAGGGCAGGCAAAACTTGTGCAGGGTGATTCTGAAATGCTGGATTAGACACTGCATAAGAATAAAGATCTTAAGCCCGAGTCCGAACACAACCCAAATTCCAACCCTGCTTGGGCCTAAGATGTCAATTATTATCAGTGTTTCCCGTATAATTTTTTGAGACCCCAGTGGGTGGACGGTCTAGGGCAAAAAAATGAATAAATATATATATATATATATATATATATATATATATTAGTGACGAAAATAAGTATTTTAACACCCTGCTAAGCGTGTTTGGAGGAAGAAGAATGAAGAGTGTGAAAAATGCCATACTGTGAAGCATGGGGGTGTTAGCATCATGCTTTGGGGGTGTTTTTTCTGCACATGGGACAGGACGAGTGCACTGCATTAAAGGGAGGATGACTGAGGCCATGTATTGTGAGATTGTGCGGAACAACCTCCTTCCCTTAGTCAGAGCATTGAGATGGGTCATGGCATGGTCTTTCAACATGACAACAACCCTAAGCACACAGCCAGGAAATCCAAGGAGTGTCTCCAGATGAAGCATATCAAGGTTCTAGCATGGCCCAGCCAGTCTCCAGACCTAAAGCCAATCTAAAATATTTGGAGGGGGCTCAAACGCCGTGTTTCTCAGCAACAGCACAGAAACCTGAATGATCTAAAGAAGATCTGTGTGGAGGAGTGGGCCAAGATTCCTCCTGCAGAGTGTTCAAACCTGTTGAAAAACTACAGGAAACGTTGGTCTGTAATAGGAAACAAAGTCTACTGAACCAAATATTAACATTCATTTTCTCAGGTGTTCAAATACTTATTTGCATCTATATCACGCAGATAAATCTTTAAATAATCATGTATTGTGATTTCTGGATTTTTCTTTTTAGTTTATCTCTCTTACAGTGGACATGCACCTCCGATGAAAATTTCAGACCCCTCAGTGATTTCTGATCGGAGAAATCGCAAAATAGCAGTGTCTTCAAATACTTATTTTTTTCACTGTAGAACATTAAGTGAACTGGACTGGATAAAAGAAAGAAAGTAATACTTTATTTTTGTCCATTTTCAGGGAGAAGAAGAAGGAGCAGGAGCGCGACGAGCTGTGGAGGAAGCTGGACGAGCTCTGGCTCAGCAACAGCTCACTCGAACAGAATAACAGCCACAAGCTCCTAAGTGTCCAGAACAACAACAAGAATAGCAATACCAACAGCCAGTGAGAGCAAACCTCATCAACAACACTGGCCGTGTCTCCGGACTGTCAGGAACATAGCAGGGGGTGTGGGTTGGGAGGGAAAAAAAACAAACAAAAATAGGAAACTTCATCATTTTTTCATAAGATTTGATGTTACCGACGGTATATTGTTGATTCGTCCACTCTCATGTATTCGCGTCTTGTCGTCAGGGTGGTGAAAAGTGACTGGAATCAAACAATTGCGATTGTTTCCGCTTCACAAAGATGTCTATTTTGTACTGTTGTCGCTGCCATAATTCACTTGCTGAACGTGGGGGCGGGGTGTATGTGGCAGGGGAAGTCAGGACCACGCCCACTGAGACAAAAGTGGGAGGGATCATGATACACCAATGAAATATGTCTAATGAATCGGTCTTGCAGGGGCGTTATGAGTTCGATAATCTTCAGTTTTTTGGGACTTTTCAGGTTAAAAGAAAAAACGTATTCAGGCGCAGCAAGTGGGCACTGCGGGAGCTTTTATTCCGAGTACTTACACTGGAGTTTTGACACAGGGCTTTCATTGTACACTTTTTAGATAGGGTTAGCGTTAATTGGAACCGGGAAGTATTCGGACCGGGAGATTTTGGGATGCTGCTATTGAGTCTTTCGCTAGCTTTTAGCTTAGCGTGAAGACTGGAAAGCGAAACAAAAAGTTGCCAGTTTTTATGGAAAGACGGTTCAGCGTAAGGATGTATTTCCGTCATGGCAGAGAAGCAAAAGTATTTTATTTACCTTGCGTTATTTCTGTAAAAAATAATAGAAGTGAAAATAAGACAGGACTATATTTTTCGAAAGTCTATTTTTTTGGGGGGCAGTTTGTTTCTGCAAATGGACAAAGCTGGGATGCCAGGCAGGCTTGATTGTACAGTGGATTTGTCTAGTGTCTGTTATGCGTGTTGGGGATGCACCGATACCAATCTCTTTTCGAGTCCAAGTACTAGAACCTAACCTAACCTAATTCATCCCAGTGAGGGTTGTTTACGTCATAGTTCCTATTTTAACTAAGGTAGCCCAACAGTCGACCTCCGGGATAAGACATTAATTAATTCTGAGTAGATGTAAGATCTGGCCCCAAAAAATCCTACCCGACCCGGCTTGCGGGAATAAAAGCCTCTCCCAATCCAGACCGATAACTTGATTTGAGGGACCGAGCCCAAAGCAAACCCAAAATTTTATATATTCAGAGATCAGAATGGAGATTTTCATTTTCAGCTGAAATAGCCAGCGTCCAGGAATAAACCATCTTGAAACAGTATATGGGGGGATTAACTCAAGAGTTAAAGCAATTTTAAAACTGAGTGAAGCTGTAAGTACCTTCAAATAAGGATTAAATCGTTTTGATTCAAGTGTAAATGCATCCTTAGAGTGAATGGAGATTCATTGATGAGTAAAAGCAAATTCAAAACTAAGTTAAGTAGTTTATACGTTCAACTCTACCATTTAAAAAGCTCAAAACAGTAAGTAGGAGATAAACTTCAGTTAAAGCAACTTTAAAACGGAGTTAAGCGGTAAGTACCTTCAACAAAAAGATTAAATAGTTCAAAAACTTGTAAATCAAGTGTTAACGCATACAGTAATCCCTCGGTTATCGCGGTTAATGGGGACCAAAACCACCCGCGGAAAGTGAAAATCCGCGAAGTAGCGAAGCCCCTTCAAAAATGCTTTAAATTTATTTTATTTTTTTTATTTTTTTTATAATTTTTATTAGACCTGCGAAGCTCTGAACCCTTCGAACGTGGAACCGCGAAGTAGCGAGGTCCCACTGTATTTAGAGTTGAAAGGAATTAACTCATGAGTTAACAATTTTAATACTAAGTTAAGTGGTTTATACCTTCATCTTGAGCATTAAATTAGCCCGAAACACTAACTCAAGTGTTAAAAGGACAAATGAAACCACTTATAATAGCTTTAAAGTTAAAAGGGATTAACTCATGTAAAGTGACTTTTAAACTGAGTTGAGCAATTAATACCCTGAACTTAAGCATTAAAGCAGTACAAAACACTAACTCAAGCGTTTAAACATTTTAAGTTTTAACCCCGAGTTAAAGCTTTAATTTTTGACAGCATGCAGTGTTTTCTATATTAAGATTTAAGATTCAATTGAATCGCAGTGCTGGAATTGTCCAAACTTCACCTTTTTTTCTCTCCTTAAAGTGTATTATAAGTTTATTTATTGTTTTCAGAATTCAACTTTACTACCTGTCCTTCCTCTTGGTTTGATCTCCTCAAGTATGATTTTTCTGTTGTAGGGCAGGGGTCGGGAACAAATGTCTCGCGAACCATTTCCATGTGTACATATATATGGCTTGAAGAAACAACTTGTGCAAATATATAAGATGTAATCCTTTGTGGAGGCAATTGTCGCAGTTTGTATAGGACACAATTTTAACAACAGTTTACAGTAAAGTGGTCACCCCAAACTACCCTGTTATGGCTGTAAATCGTCAAATAATCCTTTGTATGGAGGCTCATTATAAAATCCTTGTTCATTGTTAGGGCATTTTAAATGAATAGCCACACAACATTATTCAAAAACCTAAAAGCTCTAGCAAAGCATTTAGAACAACTTGATTAGGTGAGCGGTAGAAATGGGCGGAGTTACACACAGGGCGCACGCACTCCTCGCCCAGCGCCATCTGCACTGACGGTAAAATTATTGGTATCCTTGTTTGCATTATTTTGGGACATTTTTACAACCTTGTTTTGAAACCATTTAAGACAAAAATGTCTGACAAATGAGCCTCAATCTCTCTTTTAACTGAGGGCGGGAGACTAATTTTAAGTGGTATATTTATAATCATATAGGACACAGGCTCTGGCATTATTCTTATTTCATCAATTTGATTGAATCATCAAATGTCACACAGTGAAATAAAATGTTCTGAAGTATTAGCTTTTGTCTGGAGAGCGGGTTTGGCAGTTTTGTTTAAAATATATGGTGTGGCTCTTAAATGCAAACTTTATTTAGTATTTTTTTTGTTTGTTTGTTTTTTATGTCTCTTTGGGTCGAAAAGGTTCCCGACCCCTGTTGTAGCGAAATCATCTCTCTTTCTCTTGATACTTACATCTAGATGGTAGAAAACGCATTAGAATGCATTTCGAATGGGTTGTGCTTTCTTCCATTTTTTTTTCCGGTTTCTTTGATGCCTTTCTTTTTGTTAGTATGCAGCATTCCAGCGTCTTTGTTGTTATGATGACCTCTTTTGAGGTGGGAATGGATGGAACCTGTTCTATGATTTCGGAAATTTTCCGAGGCACGTCATTAAATAAATTCACTTTATCTTTATACTCCATGTACATTCCACGCTTTATTTCTTGGTTGTACTGCACCATATTGGACACAAGATGGCAATTTGGTCCCAATTGTGTCTTTATGCTTCACTTCCAGGATCAGAGATTTGGGGGTGCTAAACAACCAGAGTGTCTTATCTCTCCCTATCCACCAACAACCACATACAAACAAATCTACCTGTTTTATTATCAAGAAGATAAAAATTCAGTATCATAAAAAATCGGTATTAATACATAACTTAAAAGAATAGTAAATGTGTTATAGATAATCCTTCAAACTTTGATGATGATTTAGTCAATTGATGAGGAGAAAATACATAATTATCGGAATACATTTTAGATTTTACCCTGGATGGGATGGTTTTAACTTCAGCCACTGTTTGCAGAAATCAAATGGACAGAACCATTTCAAGGCAGGGAAGTACCCCCACCATCACCCCCATTTTTTTTTCTTGGAGTATTTCTGAAGTAGGAGAGGTTCACATTTTGTTCTGTTTTACTTAAAAAGCATATACCGCATGTTTCATCATTTTTAAGCCTATCCTGTCCTTAACCTTTATTGATCATACAGGCTGTTTGGAATTGTGTTGTTGTTTATTGGCCATGAAAGAATCAAGTAATCATGTCATCATTGATTAATTTTGGCCCTTTTTGTTTTGAGAACCCAAACTTTCAATATATGGCAATATCTACCATAAGTATGTGTTAAGACAATGTAATAACAATTTAAAGTAAAAGTAAAAAACAGAACAAAATGGACTTAGATTTATCAAGATTATAATAAAGTAAGGATTACAACTGAACATGAACACATTGTAAGAAAATATGAACTGGAAATATGAACTGTTATGCACACAAAAAAGTTTTTGAGTCTTGCACTCTCAGTTGTCCTTATGTTATCAACTACGCAATAAAAATAAACGAAATGGTAATAGAAAAAAAATGTGATTATGGCAACGCACAGACCAACAATGTGAGGAAAGGGTCCTGAGCAAGGCTTTTCCACAGTGATAGGATGGCAGTAGATTGCTTGAGGATTTTCAGCCATTGAAACATCCTACCTTAAAAATGTGAAATAAAAAATAAACTATGTTCCTGTAAAATGTTAGAAGTTTATATATATATATATATATATATATATATAATGAGCATGTAAATAATGTATGCACTTTTTTGAGTTTTGACAGTTTTCCATAAAAAAATCAAATGGAAATCTCACCCTAAACAAACCCAAAGACCGACAGGCATTCGAACATGTGGAAAAAAGAAACCCTACACTTAAAGAAAGGTGTGGTGTTATTATGAGGCATTACAGTTGTAGCATTATTTGGGTGGTTAATAAATTATTTGGAAAAAGTGATCAATTAACCTGAAAGGCAAATTTATCCTTTTATACTTGTCTCGTCTTGATAGGAGCACCATATTTGTTATTTTAGATAATTATATCAAGGAAACAAAATGAAAAACCTTTTCAGTCGCATTATCTCATTCTAAAGGATTGGCTACTGAGCAATTGTATTTTATTTTTATCACCATTTTTTTAGATTTATGGAAATGTTTTTACTAACAATCTACTGTGGAAACTTGAACAATAAGAAAAAAGTATAAAATGGAACAGAGAACATATCAGTTGTACTTGGTCAATATAATTTTTTTTCCATGGATTCAGTGTTGTTGACTGAATTTGTTGAGTATTTGAAAGGTTAAAATCATTTTGTATTTTGTGGCTTATTTTTTTTTTAGATTTGTAAATATTTTATTTTATGTTCAGGGATGTGTTTTACCATTAGCTTTAAAAAAATGTTTAGTTTGTAGTTTAGTCATTGCTGCACTGAAACGTCATTACAGATAAATAATTAATTAACATCTTGTCTTTTCACACAGGGATTCCAGTTGCTTGACTTTAAAGTTGCTTGAGTCAAAAGTCCACTGGAGAGTGAAAACGTAATTATATAATATTTATATAATATATATATATATATATATATATATATATGGCATCACGGCAGCGCAGTGGTTACTGTGTTTGCAGCACAGTTCTGAGGTCATGAGATCGAACCTTCCTGTGTGAAGTTTGCTGGTCTGAATTGCCCCTCGGTATGAATGAGAAAAGAAGTTGTCTCTGTGTGCCCCGCGACTGGCTGGCAACCAGTTCAGGGTGTACCTTGCCCACTGCCCGAGGATAGCTGGGATGGGCTCCAGCACCCCCGCGACCCTACTTCGGATAAGCGGTGCAGATGATGGATGGATATATATATATAATATATATATTAATGGATGTTGCTAAATATTATTGCATTTATTTTCATTGCACTATTGTTACAATGCACTATTCTTCGTTCGTGGTTTCTGTTTGGACGCCTCCTTTCTTCTTTCAAGGCTTTCGGTGAAAAAACAACTTGAGTTATTGCATGCATAAAAGGAAAATTATTACACAGATTATTCCAGGGCAATTTGCACTCATTGGTATGTGAGATAAAGGGACAGACAGTACAAAAAACAACTCATGGCCTTGAAGAACAGCTTACTGGCTGAAAACTCTTCAAAAGGGCTGAGAACACTTATAACATATTAATGTCAACTGTAGGATAAATATATGTATATAATTCCAACACCGGTTTGAGTGTTTCATTGTTTTATTTTCCTTTTCTTTTTTTTTTTGGTGTTCTTAATTTTCTTCCAGGAAACAAAGTCAAACTTAACTGGGGAGAACCCCCTTAACCTTGAATGGTTTTTTTTATATTTAAACTGTAACAAAATATATTTTCTCATTCAATTTGAAGTTATTTCAATGAATATATCTTATTTTAAGGTTATAACATTAATTGTATGAGTATTAGACATTTGTCTACATTGGCTGCGTGAACTCAATCAGGATAGACACATTACAAAGTAGAGAAATCCGACTTTTCTGAATGCAGCGCACTTTATCGTGACTTCATTCAGCATTTGCATCCATTTTAATTATTGACCTTTTCAACTTAATTCCATATTTATTCAATCGGCTTCACCTAACTGCTCAGGAATCCATGCCGACCTTTTGAAATTAAAAAGCGTTCGATTTTATTGTGCACTCTATTTTTAAGCTCAAACAAAATATGTCTTCAAGATATTTAACTCAGTCAATGCTAGACTCCTGAATCGGAAGAATTGGCGAGCTGCAAGAAGCATTTAGGGGCCCATAGGTGGTCTAAAGAACTCGCCCCGTGGGCCTCGCACCCCGAGGGGGGTGGTGTTATGCCGAGAATTGCATCCCCTGTCGCGGGAGCGCGCACACGTCACTCCTGCTACTACAACCACTTTTACCTCGTTTTATCTTGCTTTTACATCACTTTTCGGGTATGTAAGGGCGAACATATATCCAAGACCACTTCGTCTTGCATTTGTCGGGAATGTAATACAACTTAAACCATTCCGTCTTGTATTTGTCGTGAACGTAATCGAACGGTAATGCACACCGTATATAAACCACTTTTGAGCAGGTAACGTGTTTATTTTGCCTTTTTCGACTCAAATTGCTTGTATTTAAACTGTTGTAGACTCTACCATAAAGCTTATTATGCTGAAACGAACTGTCAAATCATCAACAGATAAACAGGAGACGAACGTGTTTGATTTCTTCTCATCGTCGAACGAAGACGTAACACGTTGATAATTGTATTTTGTATTTAACTTGAATAAACAGATTATCGTGTGCCTAATATTGTCACAGCAACGGTGTCATTTTTTTTTCTAGTACAAATGATCCAACGTCAACCTAACAAATGTAAACAATGCTGGTAGGAGGGACCAGCCTGGCTGCAACAGCCTGGCTGCCGAGAAATGCACCCCCATCTATCTCTGGCTATGAAGGTCGCAGGTCCATGAAATTTACCCTGGTTAATATTGGTGGGTCCATATCCTCACAGTGAAAAGCACACCTTGCTGGATGCAACTGAACCTGTTTTAAAAGGGGGTGCATTTTTGCCTGCCGAGAAATGCACCCTCCATCTATCTTTGGCTATGAAGCTCACAGGTCCATGAAATTTACCCTGGTTACTAGTGGTGGGCCCATATCCTCACAGTGAAAAGCACACCTTGCTGGATGCAACTGAACCTGTTTTAAGAGGGGGTGCATTTTTGGTCACATAAAACCCCTAAAGCAAGAATTATGTTGATTAATCAGGGAGGAATCATGTATATCTTTAAATGGTCCAATCATTATTACTTAAATTATTTTATGAAATTAAAAGAGACATTTTATTCGAGAAAAAAACATCTGATCGTCTTCGTTAAAAGACCGCAAATAGGTAAAGAAGAAATAAGCAGTGTGAGAATAGTAATGTTTATTTGAAGGAATAAACTATGTAAACACTTTTCTGAAGGAACCAAAACATAAGTACTTTGTCTGACAAAAAAGAAAGAGGAGGAATTTAAGCCATTAGTGTATTACAAATTAACAAATAATGTAGGCTATGTTTTGATACTGCATTCAATGTACAGTGATTAGTGATACATTTATGAAAAATGAAAGGCTGTCTGAGTTTTTATAACAACATTTTGAATCTCAAAATTAAAATAATGACATACACAATGAGGACAACTTCAAAGTCATGAACAGTATTTAAATTAAATGTTGGCCTGTTGTGATGAGATTTCGGATGTTCATGTACCTAAATAAGGATTTTATAAGGATGCCCTCTGACCATCAAGATGCTCCTGAAAAAAAAATGTCATATTGAATTTGTTATGTAATAACATGCATCTTGCTTTCTTCATGGGTTGTGTATTTACTTTTAATTCCTAAAATACTAATCAAACTCTTTAGTTTGCAGAGAAGGTATTAAAAAAAGAAGATATCCCCATCAAAACCAACAAAAATGAAGTCAACAAGTTGAGACTCGATATAGCGACTTATCTACTTCAAGAATCTGGTGAGTGGCTTTTTTACAATATCCCAAAATGAAACTCTGTAGCTATTATTCCAGGTCACTGTGTATGCTGAATGGTTTAAATCAGTGTGCTAGCTTTCTTACTCTTGACCCACAACCCATAGCCTTGGTATTTTCTCCAATGCTATGTATTTTCTCTCTGCTGTCATTTTTCGGACACATTTTCAACATGTTACCTAGTGTTTAGTATGTTTGTGTACTGTAATGCTAATTGTAATTCACCCTGGTCATCCTGGAAGGGGGATGACTACTTATGAGGCCCCTTCTCAAGGTTTCTCTTTTTCCTCACGCTGAGGTTTTGAGTTGTTCCTTGCCCGCATGTTGGTTTGAGATCAGGTATTGTGTCATTGTAATCCTGTGCAGTCCTTTGAGACATTTTTTTTGTGATTAAGGGCGTCATAAATAAATTTGACTTGAATGTTACTTGTTGTGTTATGTGTCAGCAAAGGATTGGACCAGGGTGTGGACATTTCATTATTTTGTAGTCATTCTTGACCCTCCTTTGGAGTGTTTTGTTGACTACTTCCTGTACAGTATATGTCAGTCGTCATTTTATATTCCAAAAGGCAAAACTTTAGCATACAGCTCTACAGTCTTACATGAAAAATGCCTTGTTGCACATATATAACTGAACTTCCCGAAATGTACCTGGAAACTGTCATTTACATTCTAGGTCATCCAAGACAAGCTCGATAAAGTATATCAGAGGATAGGCTGATTGTATTATGGGTAACTGTATTTAATGACATAGCTTTAATAATATATATATGTGTAACGGGTGTAATAATAACTTTTGTTTTATTGAAATTCCTGCTGAAATATGTGTATAGTTTTTGGTAAGAGTCCTGCAATGATGAGTCCAACAGTGCCACCTGCTGGTATGGGGTGGGGTTTGGTTTTGGCTTCTGACATGTGACCGGGAGGCGGGTTTTTTTGGCAGTTTCCAGAGAGAGCTGCTACTGGTAAGACACATCTTTTGGTGCTCCTCAAAAGAAGTTAATTTTAAACATTATAACCCCAGCTGACAAATCTGTCAACATGCACAGTAATGTGATTGATATTGTCAAGCTGTTTAGATTTATTTTCGTTTTGTTTCTGTTTTACTAAAATGTTAATTCTCTACAAGGATCAAAGAGATCAAAGCCAGCAGAAAAGCTAATGTTGTGACTCATTCATTTGCAGGTAAATTGTACCCGTTTTTATACTCATTATTGTTCTTATTTCTATTTTCTCATATATTAAAAAGGATGATGTTGGTTAAAATTCAGACTAAAGAAAAATTTGTTGAATTCATTGTAAACGTTAAAAATCCACTATACAATCTCTTGTTAAAAGTATCTTCTTGAAATGGATGTAAAAATGTATTGTGATATTCTAAAATGTATTTTATTTAAATTGAAAAGAAAGCTCTTTGATATGCTTTGTTGGGGAGTTTCCAGAGAGAGCTGCTACTGAGATCAGAGATGAAAGCCAGCAGAAAAGCTATTGTTGTGACTCATTCATTTGCAGTAACTGTAATAAAAACCTCATCATCCAGTCCAGCATGAATGTGGATCTTTGGTGGGACAAGTACACCGCGGTTACATATGTATATATACATGTCTCCCTAATCAATTAATAAAAGGGTTAACATTTGTTACTGTAGTTTATATTACACTACAGGCAGCTGAAAAGTTCCTACACGACACTCGACAATATAAAAATGTATGTTTTTTGTGGAAAAGTTCAACTCTGTGTGGATCTTTACTCTTTGTCTTTACAGATGATCTCAGCAACATGTGTCACAGCTGTGGGTCTGAGAGGTCTGCTGACCTACAATGGGTAAATATGTCAACATCACTAAATACAGTCATGTGAATTAATAGCAGGACACCGATAACATGAATTTGGAAATTGAATAGATGAGTTGTAGGAATGACAAATGATGTCAAATTATAACAGCATGTCTATGTGGTCATTAAATCAATCAATCAACCCAACAAACAAGGTCAAACATGACACGGGGTTAAAAAAAAGGACTTGCCTATACATGGTAACAAGTAAACCTATTTTTTTTCAAAGATTTGCTGTGACATTTGCGATCGATGGTTTCACCACGAGTGTGTCCAAAAACCTCCAGTGAAAGAAAGATACCTATGCCCTGCATGTTCACCGGACATTTCAAGTGTTGATGTTTTGTAGACAGTGACATTTGTTTTTCTCTGGATATAAGATCTGCAACCTCAGGGTTAAAATAGTTTTGCACTTATTACATTACATGTACAAATTTTGTATTTTATATTGTAGATATTTTTGAATTGTTCTTAAGCCTTCTTATTTGATGTTGATTTTTTTTTTGGTGCCTATTTATCCCGATAGTCTTTCGTCTTTTTTTTCTCTTTGAGGTCATTATTACATGTTTTACCCTGGAGTGCCATGTCCAATCTTGTTGCATACCATGTTTCCCAACGTCTATTCCATTAATGTCTTTGGATATTTACCTTAAAGCGACATATCTGATGCTTTTTTTTTCTCATGTTCAAGTTTGTGTTTTGGTTCCTTCAGAAAAGTGTTTACATAGTTTATTCCTTCAAATAAACATTACTATTCTCACACTGCTTATTTCTTCTTTACCTATTTGCGGTCTTTTAACGAAGACGATCAGATGTTTTTTTCTCGTATAAAATGTCCCTTTTAATTTCATAAAATAATTTAAGTAAAAATGATTGGACCATTTAAAGATATACATGATTCCTCTCTGATTAATCAACATTATAATTCTTGCTTTAGGGGTTTTATGTGACCAAAAGTGCACCCCCTCTTAAAACAGGTTAATTTGCATCCAGCAAGGTGTGCTTTTCACTGTGAGGATATGGGCCCACCACTAGTAACCAGGGTAAATTTCATGGACCTGCAACCTTCATAGCCAAAGATAGATGGGGGTGCATTTCTCGGCAGGCAAAAATGCACCCCCTCTTAAAACAGGTTCAGTTGCATCCAGCAAGATGTGCTTTTCACTGTGAGGATATGGGCCCACCACTAGTAACCAGGGTAAATTTCATGGACCTGTGACCTTCATAGCCAAAGATAGATGGGGGGGTGCATTTCTCGGCAGCCAGGCTGGTCCCTCCCACCAGCATTGTTTACATTTGTTAGGTTGACGTTGGATCAGTTGTACTGGAAAAAAAATGACACCGTTGCTGTGACAATATTAGGCACACAATGATCTGTTTATTCAAGTCAAATACAAAATACAATCATCGACGTGTTACGTCTTCGTTTGACGATGAGAAGAATTCGATACGGTGTGCATTACCGTTCGATTACGTTCACAACAAATACAAGACGGAATGGTTTAAGTTGTATTACATTCCCGACAAATGCAAGACGAAGTGGTCTTGGATACATGTTTGCCCTTACATACCCGAAAAGTGATGTAAAAGCAAGATAATGCAATTCTCGGCAGGGATGCATTTCTCGGCCTAACAGTTGCCCATGACTGGGAGCCCATGCTCGTTCCTGGTCCGGCAGGAAATAACGAGATTGAGGGGTGGGTTCATCTTCCTTTTAAAGCCGACGAGACTTGAGTCCACCCAAGAGGTGAAAAACTAGAACCAGCTACAGAGACTGCGACTTTTAACAAGGATCGCCTTATGGTCCTGAAAATACAGTACAATAGTGTTTTGACACATGTTTGAATCATTTGCAGCCTGGACACCAAGGTTTAACAACTCCCTGCCGAAAGGGGCTGCTTGCTACATGGGGACTGAGGCGCACACACTGCTCTGGGAGGCAGAAGAATCCACGCTAGTCTACTACATCCGTTTTTCTTAGGGCGGGCAGAGCGTGTCCCTGGGGGGAGGGGGTCGGAGTTGTGCCCAAATCCGACTCCTCTGCAGATTCCTCCCCCCCTCGCGTGAACGCGCATTCTGCTATTCTGCTGCGCTTCCAACAAAAGCGATCATATTCTATATAAAACGCTTATTAAAACAATAAAGCGAGCTAATTATAACAATTGGGAGATCCTAGTCTATATAACGCGTTTATTTAAACAATAAAGCGCGATATAACGCGTTTATTTAAACAATAAAGCGCGATCGTATTCTACAAATTGCGTTTGTTAACGCGGATGCAAAAGTCACCAATGTCAATGTACGCTATGATTTCCGCGATCACAACTAATTGTACACAAATAATATTTATTTGATTTACTATAATATCCGTATGTAATGTCTTTTTTATTGTGAATGAAACCCTGGTTGCATTGGATCCCGCGGTGTAAACAAATAGTTTTTTTTTTCCATTTAAAATCGGACTTCCTTGCCTATACTGTTTGCAAAATAAGACACGCTTTAAACCTTATTATGCTCTTTGGTTTTGGGATCCAACTACAGAGGAATACCTCCACTATGCGATGTGTTACTGAATAGGTGTTCGACCAATCTAGTTCGTTTTTATTACTACTATTAATAATAATAATAGTGGTATTATGAAAAACGTCTGAAAGTTTTCAAATTCACTGTGCTGACATATTGATGCCACATAAAGTTACTCTACAAGTTACAAGTCTGTATCTCCAACAGAGTCTGTTTTAGCAGGGGGGGGAGGATTTGGGCAGGCAAAATCCACCCCCCCCACCCCCCCACCCCCTGCTAACTCCTGAATAAAAACTCCAAACGACCCCAAATTCACTGTGCTGACTTATTAATGCCACAGAAGGTTACTCTAGAAGTTACAAGTCTGTATCTCCATCCAACAGAGTCTGTTTTAGCAGGGGGGGGGGGATTTGGGAAGGCAAAATTGCCCCCCCCCTTCTAACTCCTGAATAAAAACTCCAAATGACCCCAAATTCACTGTGCTGACTTATTAATGTCACAGAAGGTTACTCTAGAAGTTACAAGTCTGTATCTCCAACAGAGTCTGTTTTAGCAGGGGAGGGAGGATTTGGGCAGGCAAAATCCTCCCCCCCCCTGCTAACTCCTGAATAAAAACTCCAATTGACCCCAAATTCACTGTGCTGACTTATTAATGTCACAGAAGGTTACTCTAGAAGTCACAGAAGGTTACTCTAGAAGTGGCATTAATAAGTCAGCACAGTGAATTTGGGGTCACTTGGAGTTTTTATTCAGGAGTTAGCAGGGGGGGGGGGGGGGGGGATTTTGCCTGCCCAAATCCTCCCCCCCTGCTAAAACAGACTCAGTTGGAGATACAGACTTGTAACTTGTAGAGTAACCTTCTGTGGCATTAATAAGTCAGCACAGTGAATTTGGGATCGTTTGGAGTTTTTATTCAGGAGTTAGCAGGGGGGGGGGGGGGGGGGGGGGGATGAAAATATAGTGGTATGTCTAAGAGGGCATAAAAAGGAGCCCGGGGGGGGGGGATTTTGCCTGCCCAAATCCCCCCCCCCCCCCTGCTAAAACAGACTCTGTTGGAGATACAGACTTGTAACTTGTAGAGTAACCTTCTGTGGCATCAATATGTCAGCACAGTGAATTTGAAAACTTTCAGACGTTTTTCATAATACTACTATTATTATTATTAATTGTAGTAATAAAAACGAACTAGATTGGTCGAACACCTATTCAGTAACACATCGCATAGTGGAGGTATTCCTCTGTAGTTGGATCCCAAAACCAAAGAGCATAATAAGGTTTAAAGCGTGTCTTATTTTGCAAACAGTATAGGCAGGGAAGTCCGATTTTAAATGGAAAAAAAAACTATTTGTTTACACCGCGGGATCCAATGCAACCAGGGTTTCATTCACAATAAAAAAGACATTACATACGGATATTATAGTAAATCAAATAAATATTATTTGTGTACAATTAGTTGTGATCGCGGAAATCATAGCGTACATTGACATTGGTGACTTTTGCATCCGCGTTAACAAACGCAATTTATAGAATACGATCGCGCTTCGCGCTTTATTGTTTAAATAAACGCGTTATATCGCGCTTTATTGTTTAAATAAACGTGTTATATAGACTAGGATCTCCCAATTGTTATAATTAGCTCGCTTTATTGTTTTAATAAGCGTTTTATATAGAATATGATCGCTTTTGTTGGAAGCGCAGCAGAATAGCAGGATGCGCGTTCCCGCGAGGGGGGGAGGAATCTGCAGAGGAGTCGGATTTGGGCACAACATCGGACACTGCCCTCCGCTCCCCTCCCCTGGTAAAACCCCTGCAATCCCCACTTGCCAATTAACTTAGCAGGTTCCTCCCACTGCACACGTATTACCTACAACTATGGTTGCCATTTGTTCAACCGTTAAGAAGTCTTGAATAAAATGTGTGTGCTCCCAGAAAAGTCTTGTGCGATTTTTCTATTTCTTAAGTCGAAGCAGCGACAGGAGATGTTGGAGCACATGTCGTTGAACTACACTTTGGATAATCGAACTGAAACCTTGTTTTCTTCCAAGTTGAGTGCCACTGCGGACATTTGTGTGGGATTTGCTATACTCTCAGTGGGTAAGTACTGATTTGTTACAACTTAACGTCAGCTGTATTGGGCTGTTTCTCTTTTAGGTATTTTAGGTATTTTTGGATGTTTCTTTGTTTCTCTCCCTCTCAGTCTCTCTAGGTCTTCTTTCTCGTGCTTTTTTTCTTCTTCAATCCGTCACTGTATTGCTTCTCTAGTTCTCTCTCTACCTCTACGTCTTTCTATTTCTTCTCTCTTTTCATTCGTTTTCTCTCTGTCTTTTTCAATTCTATGTCTGTCTTACTTTCTGAAATGTTCTCTTTTTGTTTTTGTTCCTCTCTCTCTTTCTCTCGCTCTCTCACTCCCTCTCTCTCTCTCTCTCTCTCTCTCTCTCTCTCTCTCTCTCTCTCTCTCTCTCTCTCTCTCTCTCTCTCTCTCTCTCTCCTTTTTTCTCTTTAATCTACTATTCTAGCCACTGTCTTTTGACCACCTTGTCGCGACCCAGCTCAAATTAGTTTTACTCCCCTGTGATAAAGGAACATTGTATAATATCTAGTATCCTCTAGGGGTAAATAAATAATATGGATTTGAATAAAGAGGGAAAAATACTAGAACTTTTATGTAAACATGAATTTTTAAAATACTCATACGATGAGATTTGAATTTATTTTACATAACACGAGGCTTATACAGTGGTGTCTAACTCATTTGAGCTTGGGGCCCACATGCTTGAAAAAACACTCACACGGGGACCACATTAGTAGATTAAAGAGAAAGAGAATAAAGTGAGTAAAGGAAAAAAGAGAGAGAAAATATGAAAGAGAACGAATGATACAAAATAAGAGTGAAAAGAAAAAGAAAGGTGAAAGAGAAGAGAGAGAAAGAGAGAGAGGGGGAATCGAAAGAAAGAGATAAAAAGGGAAAGCGAGAAAGAAAAAAAAAAGGAAAAGAAAGAAAGAAATCAATGAAAAAGGAAAGAGAGATAGAGATGAAAAAGGAAAGAAAAAAAAGAAAGAGAAAAAAGACGAAAGACCCCAAAAAATAAAAAGAGAGAGAAAAAGAGAAAAATTAGCGATAAAACAAAAAATTACAGTTCCAGTTGTATATTGAGTGGTGCCTGGCTTTGGCGACATCAAGTGAACATAATTGAACCTGGAGCACTTTTTCTCTTTGGGTCTCTCAGCGTTGTCTCGCAGGCTAGATTGAAATTCTTGCGGGCCTGATCTGGCTCGTGGGGCACATGCTTGATACTTTTGGGCCTATTTATAGGGAAGCGACATGATTGTCTGCCATCTTGTTCATTCCATTCAGGCAAAAAAAATAATGGAGATGAGTCTTTAGAGTAGCAGCGATAATATGGATTTATGAACAAACAAACATGCAGACATTAACAAGTACAGTGCCTTGCAAAAATGACAAAACCCCCACACCCCAACCCTAATAATTATTTTTACATATTGACATATTTAGGCTTCAAACTTAGAAAATATCTTGAGTTATTCATTCCTAAGAGTAAATAACATGTGAGATACATTTGTGAAAAGAATCCCGATTTATTCAACAATTTATATTGTGCTAACAAATAAAACACTTTTGAATACCGTAAGTGATGCAAAAACTTTGGCTCCTTTTAAGTTAGTACTTTGTACAATGTCCTTCTGGGGCGATCACAGCCACAAGCCTTTTTGGATATGTCTCTAGAAGATTTGTACATCTTGAAACACAAATATGTGCCCATTCTTTCTGACTAAACAGCTCAAGTGCCGATGGTGATTGCACAGCATTTTTCAGATCTTTCTACAAATGCTCTAAAAGTTTAAGGTCTGGACAATGTCAACAACTTTTGATGTGCAGTGTTACGCCCACGCCAAACATAACGCTTTGCATTCAGCCCAATAAGTTAAATTTTGGTCTGTACTGACTAGAGCACCTTGTTTCACAAATTATTCTGTCTCCCATCTGGCTTGGAAACCTCAAACGGGCCTTCATATAGTATTGTTCTTTCCAATCTTTCATAAAGGGCAGATTTATGAGTACAACTGGTAGTAGTCTTATGCACAGATTGTCCCACCTCAGCTGTGTATGCTTGTAGGTCATCCAAAGTGATCATGGGCCTATTGATTGCATCCCTGATTAGTTTTCTCCTTGTTTGGGCCGAAAATTTAGAGGGAAGGCCAAGATGGTTTGCAGTAGTTTTATATTCAAATATTTTTATTCATTTTAAATACTATTCAAAACAGACACAACAAGTGTGCAATGTCACAACCGGTACAAGCAGGGGACCCAAATGTGTAACGTTTAACACAATGCTTTATTGAGGGATCGGGGAAGTCAGGGCGAGAGGAAAAAAACAGCGATCCAGTGCTCGCTGGGCAGGAGGAGCGGGAAGCCCTCGCGACCGAAGCGTGGTCAGAGAATGGAACAAGTCAGGCAGCCCGGCGGGAGATGGAGCGTGGTCGGAGATTAGAACAAGTCGGGCAGCCAGGACAGGAGACGCAGCGTGGAACAAGTCAGGTAAACTAAGACGATTCGGAAGCCAGGGCCAGGGTATCGATACAGGAAATGGGGACGAAATCGAGCAGGATACAGGGACAGGTTGGGAACAGAACGGGAGCCAGGGTAAAAAATGCTTGCCTTGCAATGTGCGGAGGTTTGCTGACGGACTGACAAGGAGTAAACGAGAATGACGTGCTTAAATAGGAGAAGGACTAATTAGGGAATGAGTGGCAGCTGTGGCTGAACGAGGGAGCGCGGTTGAGGGCAATTTGCAAATCATGACATGCAACTGCACATCATAAACATCCAAAGTAGCACTGCCCCAAAACCAATACTATCATCAGTACATGTCCTGGGAAATAACCCCCCCCCCCCCCCAATATATAGAGATATATATGCCCATACATATATGGTCTTGGAACAGCACCAACCCAAAGACATGACAAAAGATACAAGAAAAAAAAGAAAGAAAAAGTATTAACAAAAGTATGAAAAATGAAATATATTAATAAATAATAACAGTAGGAAAAGAGGGCAGCACGGCGGCGCAGTGGTTAGCGCTTGTGCGGCACAGTTCATGTCATGGGAACCTGTCGTGGGTTCAAATCCAGCTCCAGACTTCCTGTGCGGAGTTTGTACGTGCTCCCCGTGCTTGCGTGGGTTTCCTCCGGGCACTCCGGTTTCCTCCCACATTCCAAAAACATGCATTTCAGGTGAATTGGCCGGTCCAAATTGTCCCTAGGTGTGAATGAGCGAATGAGTTGTCTGTCCCTGTGTGCCCTGCGATTGGCTGGCAACCAGTTCAGGGTGTCCCCTGCCCACTGCCCGGAGATGGCTGGGATGGGCTCCAGCCCCCCCGCGACCCTAATGAGGATAAGCGGTACGGCTGATGAGATGAGATGAGATGAGTAGGAAAAGAAAGAGTTTTCCAGTGGTTTTATGTTTTCTCCAATTTGATATTATTGCAGTGCCTCAAGAGATGCATAAATGTTTTGAAATCTTCATGTATACGATTCCTGCTTTGGAATTTAAGCAATTTATCCCGAATGTGCCTGGTGTGTTCTTCTATAATGCTGTTGGTCTCCTTTCACAGACCTCGGAGCCCATCAGAGAGCAGGTGCATTCAAACTGAGACTTATAAATGACACACAAGTGCACTCTGTTTGTTATTGTTAGTCATTCAAGTCTACATCGGAGCATTCAGTCATCAGGGAGAACTTCTGGAGTCAGTTGGGCAAGTGAGAGAACGGTTTTCAGTTCCTTCATTGTAAATGTAATATAAAATGTTGAATTAATTTGGTTCCACTTCACGATTGCGTCTCACACGTTCTTCATTCTTAGAAAGTAATTTTCCGTTTATTTAGCTTTAAGTTTACAGTCTGAAATGTGGCAATATGACAAAAAAATATTGTGTACAATACTGTATAAACGAAGGATTTCCAAAGAATGATTATCATTGGTTGTTTCCAGTTTTGCTTTCAGTTGTAGGTAATGGCACAATACTGGTGATCTGCTACCGGCGGCGCAAGAAGATGGTGGGCTCGGAGCTGTTGTGCGTCAACCTGGCCGTTGTAGACTTTTTGTGTTGCGTCTGCTTCTACCCGCTCTCCATCATGTCATCCTTTCGCCACGCTTGGTTGGGCAAATATGTCACGTGCATCTACTACGGTTTGGGCTGCTACATCTTTGGATTGTGCGGCATGTTCACTATCGCCGCCATTAGCGTCATCCGATATCTTAAAACATGCTACAACCTCTATTACGGTGAGTATAATGGCGTAAAAAAGAAGCTAGGCCCAGCAATAGTGTGTTCTGCCGGCCCCCGCTTGCAACAATCGTCGAATGGGGATAAGTGATTGCAGCTGCTGTCAATTTTAGGCAGACAGAATGGAGAAAAAAAAAGCTACTCTGCATCGCACCAATTTGCGTCTAAAGTTATTTCGGGGATGGGTCTCTTATAAAGCCATCAACCTGTCATCTCTTTTTTTCTTTTCAGGTGATTTGTTAATTTTGCAATGTTTGTTGCAACATGACTGAAAAGAAAAAATGAACGATAAATACAAACACAGAATGCACTAAGCAAATCAGTGACTGCTGTACCTTTGGTGGTTTTGAGGTAGAATGGGTTTGATTCCACTTGCAAACAATGTTCTGCGATTTTAATCAGTGATACTTCGTTGCATATTATATGCCATAAGTCATGAGTCTCAAACTTGAGGTCAGTGGGCCAGTTCTGAACCTCAACGATGATAATTTGAGGCCCTCGACTTAACGTGAAAGTTGAAGGGACAGTATACATTATTTGCCCACTAGATGTGCCACAGAAAACATGTGCTAAAAGCACAGCAGAAGAAGACAAAATAATGGTGACTCAGTGACCAAAACGCTTATTACTTTTGAAAAAAAAAAAGAGAAATAAGACAATAAACATATAAGGAAAAATAAATAAAAAGAGAAGAAAAAAGGACAAAAAGAAAGGTGAAAAATAAAAAAGGAATAAGACAAAAAATAAAAGAGAAAAAATGAAAAAGAAAAGAAAAAATTGACAAAAAGAAGAATAAAAGAAAAGACAAATGAAAATAATCATACAGCTATTAACTGGCGCATTTATTCTAGCTCGATTTCCTCCCACATTCCAAAAACATGCATGTCAGGTTAATTGACCACCTAAATTGTCCCTAGGTATGAATGAGCGCGCGAATTGTCTGTTCCTGTGTGCCCTGCGACTGGCTGGCAACCAGTTCAGGGTGTCCCTGCCCACTGCCCGGAGATGGCTGGGGTGGTCTCCAGCACCCCCGCGACTCTACTGAGGATAAGCGGTACAGATAATGGATGGATGGATGGTTTTTATTATGTTTTTTTTCCCGAGCAGCCTCGTGGCTAGAGAGCGGCAACATCAGGCTGTTGTGCTTTGTAATCTGGCTGGTGGCCACCGTGTGGTCCAGTTTCCCTCTCTTTGGCTGGGGCGAGTACGTCCCCGAACCCTACGGCCTTTCCTGCACCATTGCCTGGCGGGGCTACCACACCTCGGCCAAGGACGCTTTCTATGTCATCTGCTCCTTTGCCTGCTTCGTGCTGCTTCCTGTCTTGGTCATCGTGATTTCCCATTGCCAGATCCTCTACAAAGTGTCTCGTTTTTCCTATTCCCTGTCGGCCAGGGGTATCCACATTAACCTGCGACGCGCTGAAAGACGCCTCTCTATGGTGAGTTGTAGTCCTTCTTGTAGGATTTCCAAAATTACTGAGCCGAGCCGAAAGAGCCACTTCTCAAAAATAGATGGAAACTATTGCAGCAACATTGACGTAGTCACGATGGTAAATTAAGTTATGTAAAATAACTGTACAAGCAAAAAGTAAACCACACTTTTCTATATTTTAATATCTTAGTGATAAAGAGTAATGCACCTTAAACCAGGGACGTTTCCGGTTTCACGACAGTGGCCTCCCACGGACCTGCTTTGCCCACCCAAAAAAAACTGGATATAGTAATGAGGGCAATCGCTGCAGCGCATATGCTATAACAATGGCATAATCCCATTTATATAATCTTGTGCATTTTTGCGGACCCTAGCGTGGACTCTCTTGCGGCCTACAGCATACACTGTCAGCTCAGTACCTACATCTTTACGCCCATGTTCCCGGACAGGAAAAGAGAAAAAGAAAAAACAGCAATAAAAAGAGGTAAAAATTGAGGAAGGAATAAAAAAAAAAACATCAAGAAAAATAGGTAAAAAATCCAGGAAAAAATTAAAAAAAAGAAATAGAGTAAATAAAAGAGTAGGGAAAATAAGAAAAAAAGGGAAAAATGAATAAGTTAAAAGCAAAAAAAAAAAAAAAGTTAAATGAAGAAAAAGAAAGTGTGAAATGAACAAAAGAACGAAAATGTAGCAAAAGAAGTATATAGCTAGGGGGAAAACAAAGAAAAATGACAAAAGAAATAAAAAGAAGGAAAAATAAAAATAAGAGAAAAAGCAAGAAATAAAGAAGAAAAATACGTGTTTTGGAGGGTCCCTTTAATCACCAACGATAAACTAATACAATGCACAAAGTGAATTCATATTTTATTTTAATCTATCTTTCCACTAATTTATAAAAGCAATAAAGCATTTAAACTTCAAACTTTTTCATACTGAGCGACTTCAAAAGTCAAGCAATTGCTCTGCGTATAACAACAAAATGTCAATTTCAACTATCGACTTTTCATTACAACAACAAATAAACTACGAAATATAAGAATAAACTAAACATTTTTATTTTCAAAAAAGGCTTATCTTAAAACACGTCCCTGAAAATCACTGAAAACACAAATTCTTATTATTTTTTTATCTATCTATCTATATACCAAAGCCATATTCTCCTAACGGGAGGTGGCTAGAGCGAAGAACACACTCACCTTCACCTAACATTCATTCCGCTTTGCTCTTCCCAACATGATGCCGAACATAAAGCCCCTGACACAACAAGGGGTAAGTTTCAATGCCATGCCAACCTTGATCAGCAGAGAGGCCCAACAGCATACACTCATTTACCCCCTCTGTATCATATGGTTCGATCCCACCTTGGCCCCCCACAGGCCCAAGCAGGCCACCCAGGAGCCCAGGCTAGCCAGTTTGAGTTGTGTAAATGAAAATATTTACAAATCAAAACAAAAACAACAATTTCAAATATTTATATACTCCACCAATTAAAAGATAGCAACACACAATCCATGGCAAAAATACTGTACTTATTGACCAATAACAAGCAGAAAAAAAAACATTCGAAAAGGGAGCTGGCCGCAATCTTCCCTCTAAGATGTGCTGGTGTGCATTTGCAGACTGGCCAGACCTTCCAAGAAAAAAAACTGTCCAGTGCATAAAAATCAGGGCTCGAAATTGCAAATTCAGTATCAATTTCGGCCCAAATTACAGTGCATAAAGGTAAAGACAACGCGGGTTTACTTGGCGGTGTATTCTAAATGCAGTATTTTGAAGTCAATATCAGCACAATATCGAGAAAAGAAAAATTAGCGTCCATGTTGTTGGGAATTAATTATCAAAATGTACCGTTTACCTAATTGTTCGAATTAGTTATCCGACAAACACAACTTATATTCACCCAACATTTTATGCGCGCTTGTTTCTTGAGAGAAAAATGATCAGGAAAGCCGACATTTTACACGGGGGCGGATTTATTCACAACATCAGAACTAAGTGTAAAACAGGAGACTGCTGAAGTAGTGACGTTGTAGTTTGTGTGAGACTTTTTCTGAAGTCCTTTAGCTTTCTCTTATTGGCCATCTCTTTCCCCGCATAATGGTGTGCCGGCTCCTCCCATGGGCGTGCCAAGGATGCCCCCCGGGCTTCACAATCTTATACACGAGTGCCTTGATGTCTGGCTTCCCAAAACAATACCGCCTGCCGTCCTGCGTCAGAAAATCCACGAGTTCTTGTTTTCAAAATTCCCTAGACAAAATATTATGCATTTCGAACAGCCTGCCCTGACCTTGTACATTGAACTAAAGCCCACTCAGTGAAAATCTTCATTGCATTGTGAGTCAATCGTATAAAATCCTTTATAGTCAAATGTATAAAATCCTTTAATTTGAGCTCGAGTTATTATGCCGGGGGGTTGACTTGATAGGTGGTAAGGTGCATTACTCTTTATCACTAAGACATTAAAGTATAGAAAAGTGTGGTTTACTTTCTTGCTTGTACAGTTATTTTACATAACTTAATTTACCATCGTGACTACGTCAAGGTTGCTGCAATGGTTTCCATCTATTTTTGAGAAATGGCTCTTTCGGCTCGGCTCAATAAAAAAAATAACAAAGGTTGTCTTTGTTTCCTTAACCCATATATTAAAAATAATCATGTTAAATTATGCACAAAATGACTTAGGAAGCGGGAAATAAAGCAATAAAGGAGGAAAAGAAGACCAAAATTAAGCAAAAAAGAGAAGAGGAAAAAAGTGTGAAAAAATATATCAAAAGTTCGTATAGCAGAATAAAGGAAGAAAAAAAATAAAAAGAAAAAAGGGAAAATGGAGAACAAAGGAAAAAAGGCAAGAAAAAAGACCTAAAAAAAACAGCATGAGAAGAAAATTAAAGAAAAAGGGGAAAAGTGTTTTTAAGAAGTAGATAAAAAGTTGGGAAAAAAATGAAGTAAAAGTCCAGAAAAAAAAATGATTTTAGTGGTCTCTTTGATCGCTCTTGTGTTGCATTCAAATAATTTGCAAATATATCAAGTCAATCTTTTTGCCAATATTGTACTTCCACTAAAATGTGTGATTAAATAAAATTCTGATTTTGTAACCAACTAAACAAACCCACAAAATGATAGGATTATGGAACAAAAGATACTTTATAAAAATGGACTGTTCATGTGAAAGTTTTTGCAATAACAAAAAAACGCGTTTGGGCCGTGAAACCTTTCCAATATTACATTAGTTAAATCATTAAAATTTGAAAAACTATCTAGTGTTGCTGGAAAGCCAGCAAAATGTAACTTGATTTGATCTTGGGTTAGGGTTACCCTTAACCACATGGATTTCATGATTTGCCCATTGCCCTCACCTGTGCCCGCTCGTTTGGCTTGAGCTGCTGCTCGTTTCCTGATTGGTTTCCCTCCTATTTAAACTCAACACGCTCATTCACTTCTGGTCAGAGCTGGATATCTTCCTTTTGTAGGTGCTGGAAAAATTGGCCTAGAAAAGGGCGTGTAAAGTGCTTGAATTTGGCCATGAAAAATGTGTATGAACCCTGCAAATAGAATCTGTTAATTGTTGTTTACAGAGGATAAGGAGTAAAATGTTAATAATATAGCCTATTTGTGTTGCTGCTGCATTGTGGTTGTTTAAGCATTGTTTCCTGTTAATTATAATTATAGTCAAGGTTTTTCACAAGGTATCGGACAGACCAAATGTGGGACACAAGGGATGTGGTTTAACCCCACTACGGGGGACGTTTATTTAAAGAGTGACAGCAAAATACTTTACAGGCAAGAAAGAGGTGTGGGACCAGGGACCAAGCCATGAGAAAGTTCTATTTTACATTGAGAAAAAAATCTCAGAAAATCAGATGGAAAAGTTTAATTACGAACCAATAAAAATAATAGCAATTTTTAAAAATCAATTTAATGCAACTTATTTCTTTATGTTCCTTTAAAAAAATTTGATTAAAATGATGTGACCAAAAATAAATGATTATAGATCTTTAAGAAAGTGAGTAATATTTTAGTACAGACTCACCCCTACTTGCGACGATCCTTCATAAGTTGAATTTGTAAGTTGCTTCTGCTTCAGTGCTATATTTTGTATGGAATGTATGTTTAAGGTTTCTGTATGTAGTATGTTTAAGCCTTGTAACCTGTATTGTTTGGTACTAAAAAATAAACATTTCATAAAATAACATGCTCTATAAAGATAAATAAAGTTAAGTTTAACTTACTTTTTAAAGATGAGCTTTAGGGGTTAGTTGACTTCCTCCTCCGTGGTAGAAAGTGGCTGAAAAAAAGCAATCCAACCATTTTCTCAACCGCATTAAGCTTTCTTATTCCACCTTCATTTCAAAAGAAACGTCTCGCCTCTCCTTGACACTTTACACCAACCATACTGAATGGATGCACGAGATATTAAACAATAAAAATGTCAAAGTCCTGGACATACAGTATCAAATGTTTACACACGAAGGAAGAGGAAGGGATTTTTTTTCCTTCCGGGTGGATGCTGGGTGACCTCACACAGCGCCACACGCCGGTAGCGGTGGGAAGAAGCACTACTGTACTGTCCTGTACTCCTAAAAAGGTGCACACAATGCAAATTCTAACTTACAGCATTGTCTGGATATTTTTCGACATGCCGAAAAAAAATTAATGTATCCACTGTTTTCATAAGTCGAATGGTCGTAAGTAGATGCGTGTCTGTATACAGTATTATAATAGTCAACAGAGGATTAACAACTCTTATTTCTCTTTCTCAATCTCTCTCTTAATTCTTCATCTCTCTTGTTCTCTCTCCACCTTGTTTCATTTCTCTTTTTTATCTCTTGTTCTCTCTCTTCATCTCTTTTTTTATCCCTTGATCAAACACCCTCTCCCATTCTCTCTTTATTTTTCTGTAGTTATCTCAATCTCCCCTTATTTTGTTATCTCTCTCTTCTTTCTCTCTTCTTTGCTCTCTCTCTCTCCTTTTATCCTGTTTTCTCTTGGATTACAGGGATTCATTTATTTTACTAAAAATGACTGTTTTGTTCTTTTCAGATGTTTTTCTGCATCAGTTTGGGCTTCATCACTGCCTGGGCGCCTTACGCCATAGTCTCTTTCCTCTTCATATTCCACAAAGAGAAGCAGTACATGGCTCCCGAGGGCTTCGTTTTCCCCGCCCTCTTCGCCAAAAGCTCTCACATTTACAACCCTTTCATTTATTTCTACTTCAACAAAACTTTCCAGAAGGAGCTGCGATCCCTGCTGCTCTCCGTCTATCGGCGACCCAATCGGGTGGGGGCCCATGCGGCTCAATGCCACCCGGCCCCTGACCCCATCTTTATTCAGCTCCGAGAGAGAAAATTCAAGCGGCCAGTGTTAGCTTTATCGAGTGAACTGGGGCAAAGCAAGCTAGCGCCAAAAGGGATCAAGAGTAACAGCGCTAATCAGATACAAGCTACACTGGTGAAAACATGCTGGGGATCAACGCCAATCAAAGGAGCCATCTTCAAAAACAGAATCGGCAACCGTTCTTTGCCTGCCTCCATAAGTTCTGTTTAAAAGCTCTGAGTGTGTGTCATTAAATATAGGGGGTCTGAGAAAATGCAAACACATTATGTCAGATGATAACTCAATAATTATGAACAGATGTCTAGAACCCTTTCGACCCAAAGAACCATACAAGAAAAGTATTTTGATGTTTATTTTTGAGAGTCACACCATATACAGTATGTCACAAAAGTGAGTATAGCCCTCACATTTCTGCAGAGATCACATCACTAAAGAAAAATCGCTTTGACAAAAATACATAGAATAGAATAAAATAGAATATAATATACCTTTATTGTCATTGTTACAAAACGGGTTAACATATTGTGACAACGAAATTGGGAAATTGGGCATGACACTCCAGTTTTACACATTCACAGTGAGGTATGATTCAGATTCAGATCTACTTTATTGTCATTCTAGTACACGTGTATACAGAACGAAATGTCGATGCATCTGACCCCCACAGTTTCCTCGAATGTACAGATATAAGTAAAAGTTGTATTGTATTATGGCTACGTATAGTATTTTACCATAGTGCCGATAGTGCAAGAAGAGTAGCTAACCAGATGTGCAAAATGGCAGTCAGGTTAACAAGTCAGGTACACAGTAACATTAACACTGTAACAATAACGCTGTGTTTACATTAGTGCAGAGAGCAATGTGCAAGGAGTGGCAAGCTATAAAAAACTGCCAGTAGTGCAAAAAGTCAGATTAGCAGCCGTTTAGATTTAAGTTAACTATATGTTAGATTGACCATTTAACAGTCTAATGGCCAGGGGGACTAGACTATTGCGGAGCCTGGTGGTCCTGCACCGCACACTGCAGTACCTCTTCCCAGAGGCTAGCAGAGTGAACAGTCCATGATGGGGGTGAGAGGGGTCCCCGGTAATGTTCTTAGCATGGGATAGGCAGCGCTTCTGGCCAATGTCCTGAATGGAGGGAAGTGTAGTCCCGATTATTTTCTCTGCTGTCCTCGTTACCCTCCTCACACTACCCCAGTCGGTAGCGCTGCAGCCTCCACACCACACAGAGATACAGCTGGTCAGGATACTCTCTATGGTGCCCCTGTAGAATGTGATGAGGGAGGGTGGGGGCAGGTGGGCTCTCCTCATCCTCCGCAGGAAGTACAGGCGCTGCTGTGCCCTCTTAACCAGTGATGCAGTGTTCACGGACCAGGTGAGTTTGTTTGTAATGTGCACCCCTAGGAACTTGATACTGCTGACAACCTCCACAGCCTTGTTGTTGATGCAAAGTGGGGCATGGTTGGGCTGGTTTTTCCTAAAGTCGACAATGATCTCTTTAGTTTTGTCAACATTCAGGACCAGGCTGTTGTCCCTGCACCAGCCCACCAACTGCTCCACCTCCTCTCTGTAGGCCAGGTCGTTGTCATCCCTGATGAGGCCCACCACTGTTGTGTCGTCAGCATACTTCACGATGTGGTTTGTGGCGGACCTAGGGACGCAGTCGTGTGTCATCAAGGTGAACAGCAAGGGGCTTAGGACGCAGCCTTGGGGGGAACCCGTGCTGAGGTAGATGACATCTGAACTGTTCTGACCTATCCGCACTGATTGGGGTCTGTCACAGAGGAAGTCCAGCAGCCAAGAAGATAAAGGAACAGAGAAGATAAGGTTATAAAACAAGGGGGATAAGGCTATAGTTATAATTTACATGGTATTTACACAAAAAAATGTCGGCATGTGGGGTGTTACATACAGTGTTATCGTGATACCGTTGGTATCGTAAGGGTTCTGCAATATTGCATTTGGTGCAGTCATCATTGTGCAAAAAAATAGTCAGCATATGCATTGGTGCAAACATAGACATCATAGTGCAGAAAAAAGAAATGGTCAGACATTGTGCAAGATGAGCAGTAAACGTAGTGCAGTCGACATATGCAAGAACATGAGTACCATTATATTCGTATGAGGTAGTGTTGGCAAGAGTTTTCAGTTTTTTTGTGCGGTGTCTGTTTTGAGCAGTGAACAAACATAGTGCAGTCAGCATGTACGTGAGTACCATTTTACATTCGTGTGAGGTAGTTTTTTGCAAGAGTTTTCAGTTTTTTGTGCGGTGTCTGTTTAGGGTGGTAATGGCTGTGGGGAAGAAACTGTCTCTGAGTCTGTTTGTTTTTGCTTTGTAGGTCAACAAAGTCAATGGCTTACTGTAAAAATATATTTTGTTCTGATGAGAAAAAGATTAATTTATTTGTCTCAGATGGTGTGAAGCATTTGTGCCAGCAAGCAGGTGAGGAGTACAAACATGTTTGTGTGGTGCTTAAAGTCAAGCATAGTGTTGGGAATGTTCTGGTTGGTGGCTGCATGAGTGCAACTGGAATTGGGGAGTTGCACTTCATTAAGGGAAACACAAAGTCTAGGATGTATTGTGAAAAAAAAAATAGAGAATAATCTTCCTCCAGAAACTGGGTCGCAGGGCACTGTTCCAGCCCAACAAGGACTCCAAATAATTCTAAGATGACGAAGGCTTTTCTGAAAGGGCAAGTGTAAAAGTATGGACTGGCCAAGCATGTCTCCAGATCTAAATCCAATAGAATATCTTTGGGGCATCCTTAAGCGGAAGGTGGAGAAGCACAAGATCTTGAATATCCTTCAGCTCAGTCATGTTGTCATGGAGGAGTGGAAGAGCATTCCAGTGGCAATTTGTGAGGCTCTGGGGAAATCCATGGCCATGGTGGCCATACAAAATATTGAACTTCAGGAACTTTTACTCAAGGGTGTATGTACTTTTGTTACCAGGGGTTTAGCTACTAATGGCTATATTTTGAGTTTTTCGAGGGGGAAAATACATTTACACTGCTATATATGCTTTACACAGACCACTTTTTATTGTGTCAAAGCCATGTTTCTTCAGTGTTGTTGAATTATACATGATGAAATCTGCAGAAATGTGAGGGGTGTACTGACTTTTGTGACACATTGTATTTAAAGACAAAATTCAACATACCTGTGCGGAGTTAGCATGTTCTCACCGTGCTTGCGTGGGTTTCTTCCGGGCACTACGGTTTTCCTCCCACATTCCAAAACAGGCATTTTAGGTGATTTCCCGGTCCAAATTGTCCCTACGTGTGAATGAGCGAGTGAGTAGACTGTCCTGCGACTGACTGGATAACAGTTCAGGGTGTCCCCTGCCCACAGCCCAAAGATAGCTGGGATGGGCTCCAGCGCAGATAATGGATGAATATAGTTACTAAACATTTTGCCCAGCCTTTCGCAAGGTTGGGGTTAACCCCAACCCCTGACCCTATAAAAGTGTGGCTTTAAATTGTTGGGAGTTTGTGAATGCCTTTCATGAGGCTTACGCTAAATCCTAACCTTTATTAAAATGTGGCTTTATTGTGATGGTAGTTTGTGAATGTTAAGCTTTTGCCTTATGAAACCTTCATCAAAAATACATTGAAAGCTGAGTAAAGAATAATGAATTGTTACTGAACATTTTGCCTGGCCTTTCGCGAGGTTAACCCTAACCCCTAACCCTTTTTGGAAAAAAATGTGGCTTGAATGTGATGGGAGTTTGTGAATGTTAAGGTTTTGCTTATGAAACTATATTTACGGTGAAAGCTGAATATAGAATAATATATAGTTACTCTGCTGCTAGCGTTAAAGTTGTTCAACATCAAACCTCATGTATGTGTGTTCAAATAGGTACTGTTGCTATTTTTGTACTGTGACAAGTGTTTGTTTTAATTCTGTTGAAAACACACACTTTTGCACTTATGTTTTGCTCAGGAGTGCTACTGTTACATATGATGTATACTGCTGAGAGCTACTTTTTTGTTACTAATATGTATTTTAAAAAATTCTCATGTTATTATTATGTCGTTACTATGCTATGTTATTACATGAGTGTAAGTAAAGTGCGGGAAAAATACGGCCTACAGGTCACATGTGACCCGTCGAATAAAAATGGTCGAAATATAATAATATATGCAGTATATGATGGTAAATAAAGTACTACTACAAAAAATGTTTTTGGGTGTCAACTTTTTCCTCATTGTCCGTTTGTGTGTCTACGGCAAAAATACTACAAAATATTACAGAACTAGACATCAAAATTAGCGCTTAAAAGATAATAGATTAATTACCTTTCGTTATGAAAAGGAACAATATTATAAAAATGCTATTACAGTAATAATATAATTAAAAAAAAATACTACAGAAATATTACACTAGTAAAGAGGTAAAACGACAGTAATATTACAAAAACTACTACTAAAAATACTACTATGGAAGTACTATAAAATACTACCAAAACACTACTTTAGAAATACTTCTACATTACATTCTGATTGGCTGGCAACCAGTTCAGGGTGTCCCCTGCCCGATGATTGCTGGGATGGGCTCCAGCACCCTTGCGACCCTACTGAGGAAGAGTGGTGTAGCTAATGAGATGAGATGAGACTTCTACATTAATACTACAAAAAAAAATACCACGGTAATAGAGCTATTATAAAAATACTACTACAGAAATGTTATGACAGGGAGTACTACAAACATCCAACTCCAAAAATATTACAGCGAAAATAATTCTAAAGTACAACTACAGTAATACTACAAAGACACTACATGTATATTACCAAATAACAAAAAACATTACAAAAATACTACTATGGAAATACTAAAGAAATATTACCGCAAAAATACAACTACAGTAACAGTATACATATACTACAATAATTATATTATAGAAATACTGTAATAGAAATACTATAAAAACAAAACAAAAGTAATACTGCATCTATACTGCGGAATTTCCACAAACATTCGACTGCGAAATACTGCAAAAATACAACGAGTAATACAACAAAAATACTTCTATGGAAATACTAAAAAACTGCGAGAGAAACACTAAAGAAATACTACTATGGAACTATTAGCATCTACTAATTTGCAAATCGTTGTTATCGTCTTGGTCCTTTCGTTTCATGAAACTGCCATTTTTCTACCCAGACCAGGACTGTGGTGGCGCAGAAATGTACAGCAAATTATAATGACAATAATAGATTGTCGACGCTTGGGCGCGACCGCATTTCGTAATATAATGCATCAAAGCAAGTGAGCCGTTTGAGTTGAGCCGAAAAAGCCGGTTCTCCAAAAAGAGACGGACTTTGTTTCACTACACAAGTACCGCATGAAATCCGATGTTGGATGATGCATGATGGGAAATCCCCATGCAGCAGACGCATGCGCACAATAGCATCAAACCGCTTGCTTCGTTTGCAACGAAAAAAAACGATAACGAGATAGAGGCTACCGCGGCGAACTCCTTTGACTTGATGGATTTGCCGTTTTGTGATAGTCGGTGTATACCGGATGGTACCCATAATTGACAAATTTGCGTTTTTCCGCACGGATTTTCTTGTACGTCGTACACGTCTTAAAATGCATAATAAACGTACTTTGTACGGCAAAAACATACAGGTTGACAGGTATGATTTTAAAGCAATGAATGAGTCAAATAAGACGAAAATAAAACAAAAATTGTAGGTACTCTCTGTAGGAAGTCACAATCAGTCTTGTGCGCATTCGCACTAGGCATTGGAAGGACATCTCGGCAAGGTAATGCCAAACTGTTTTGCACCAGCCCTTTTTAAAGAAAAAACTCATTGCATTTTTAAATACACACACTTATACTTGTCTGTGTTGTTGTAACGTGGCTGTAAGCAGAGGGCTCCCACACCCTATCGTGGGGTGTGCCTTGTGTATGTGTTAAATACTAAATAGAACCAGCTACAGAGACTGCGCCCTTTCACATGGTGCGCCCTATAGGCGTGAAAATACGGTAATTCAGTATTGGTTGCTATGTGCGCAAAACATTTCATCTTCCATGTGGCTCGGGACGGAAGCAATTGTATGGGGATACTCCATTTACAATATAGTGGTACAGATGCTGTGGACTGAAGTTAGGAATCCTGGAGGATTCGGTTAGATCTGTAAATATATCAGGAGGAAAACTGTATTGGTTGATAGCTAGTCCTGCTAATGCTATCCTCTGTTTCTCTAAATAGCTCCCTTTTTGTTTTTTTTTGACAAGGTGAGCTACCTCATCTAACAGCTGCACAACATTAATTTAAGTTGTCATTGCCAATAGTGGAGAATAGTACAGCTTTTTTCAGTTGTTGTTGTATACTGTTTACTGCGGTTTACTACCGTCTGTCATGTGGTCGTCACGTGATTGGATCACGTAGGTTCAAAATGTGAATACTACACCGAAAAATGAACAGATTATGTAAGTGCTGTATCTAAGTCAGATCAGGAGACTTCTGCTACTGGTAACCACAAAAAACAGTACTACATTACATTTCAAGAGGGGGAGCAAACCCCTACCAAATTTTTTTTTAAAAGGCATGGAGAGGAATGGGCACATTCAGGCTGTACTTGCCCATAATAGAGTGCTTCGAGGTCCTAAGATTACCCACAATGCATTGCTGGCGCCCATTTTGGAAGTCCACAAAGCTTTTCACCTTATTGTTATTGTTAAGCGAACCAGTTAGATTCTACATTGTAATGCCGAATACGTGCGTTATTGTTGGCTGTTGTAGCCGAGGGGAAAAGGGTGGGAAGGGCTTCTTTAGACTTCCGAAGTGTGTTTACGATCAGGGGATTGAAGCTCAGGAGAAAAGTGAACAGCGAAGACGAATGTGGCTGGCAGCTATCAACCGGTCGAATTTGCCAAAGCTTGACTGTGTTCGTGTTTGTTCTGACCACTTTCTGACAGGTAAATTGAATTATTTATGATGTAGAAATAATTTTTTAAAAGGTTATGGGACATGTGTACTTCATGACAACAGCTCGACGACCCCAAACTACTTTTATAACATATATGTGAGGTATTTCGCCGAAAACGACATTTAAAAACCGAACAAAACTCCGTTTCTCATTCCTACACTATTTTGGTGGAGAAATTCAACGCGGTTTCAGGGAAAGAGAGTCTCCTTTCCTCAGTCAACTCGCGTCAATAGAGGATTTAAAGCCCCCGAAAGCTAAGCTAACTTAGCCACCGGTGCGTCGTTCGGAGAAGCGTTGCCTTTCCCGGGTTGTTCAACATAGAACAAAAAGGAAGCAACATGAGAACAACATTCCCCTAAACCTGCAACACAGTTGCAATGGGCACACAGAATCGATGATGACTTGTCAACAATGATCCATGGTTGTAAACTTGGCTGAGACAAACTCTGAGAATGTAGAACTTTCCCTTTCACAATCTTGTTTTCATCACCTTCGCTTGTGTGCACAGACACATCCCGAACCCAACCAGACACAAATCTGTCGTAGGCTTCCATACTTTTGTAATTTTGAAAATCCTTCAGTTCACAAAAGGGACTTGGGTGGAAAATGAGATAGTTAACAAGTTTGATGTAAGTCACACAAGGCAACAAATCGGGATCAGACTTCCAGTCCTTGTTTTTAATTTTGTAGGGATCCAATTTTCCAATAAAATGCAACTTCGCAGCGTACCGCTCGCGTGCTTGCTTGTCTAAACTCTCCACGTAGTTTTCCATAGTGTTGATGGACAAAATCCGTACACAAACGAAGCTAGTTGAGTAAATAAATAGACAAACTGAGTAAATATTTGCTCCTCTCGCTATCACCGCTTGTAATCGACAGACTTCCAAGATGGCGGCACGAAGCCGAGTTACTATTTTTAGCACAAAGCGCGGAGCCCTCTATACACCAGAGTACGTGGTACCTTTTCGACGGTTAAGCGGCCCCTGAACAAAAAGTACTTGAAATGGATGTTTTTTTTCTGTTTAATCGATGCACCCAAAACAATAATAATCTAGTTACGTAAGGAAGTGAGTTGGCAGTGGCGGACCAGCCCCCCCCGTTCCTTTATTTTCCAGAACCTCCGAAATTTAGCTCAGCGACGCCGATCCGCCCCATCATTGATTTTGGGAAAAGCTTTGGACTTGCCTTGGCCTGCAATCAGGTTAGTAGGACGAAATTAAAGCTAGTGAAAGCTGGAGAGGGAAAATCTGTGCATTTGACAACGTACTCTGCATAAATCTGCTCCTTTTTCTTTAATCTACTAGTCCAGAGAGTTTTTTTTCTACTATGTGGCCCCTGAGCTGAAATGAGTTTGACAACCCTCCTACAGAGCATTTGTGAACAGATCTGAAAAATGCTGTGCCAGTTGATCACCATCAAACCTTACGTAACTTGAGCTGTTTGGTGAGAAAGGATGGGAAAATATTTTCTTTTAAGATTGCAAAACCTCCCAAAGATTTGTGGCTATAATCGCAGAAAAAAATTAAGGTTGTGCCAAGTATTAAATCAAAGGGGGGCAATATTTTTGCAACACCTACTTTTCAATTTTTTATTTGCTCGCAATATATAAAATGCTGAATACATTTCGTTTCTTTTCACAATCTGATCTCACATGTTGTCTATTCTTAGCAAATATGTTATGTTTTCTTTTTAAATCTAGAGGTTTGAAGACTGAAATATGCTAATATGCCAAAAAGTTATTGTGGGAGCAATTCTCAACCTTCGGACCAAAAAAGAAAATGTCTTCATAGAATGTTAGGTTAATGAGTTGGAATAAAACATTATCAAGATTCCACCATTGTTGAATTAATTTCACCAATTCAATGTATAAATAATACATACAGTAATTTCTTAAACAGATGAAAAATCATGAGACGACTTTAAACCCATCATTTTGTCCGTCTCTGTGGTAAAATCCAATAAAAGTGTGATTTTCACTTTTTTCAAAGTAATAGGATTCCAATAGGACCTGTTATAGTGCCTTGAAAAAATATTCCTTTTGGATCATCCCTTTTGCCCCAATAAACTGTTAAAACTTTGCTTATGTGTCCTGTGTTTGGGTCCAGCCTGCAAAACAAAAAAGTTTAAATGGACAGCCAGGTCTGCAGTAATTTGCAGTGCTTTTATGCTTTCTCCATTTTCATATTATTACTCGTACAATGCTCTGGGTGATGTACAAATGTTGTGTTGACATTTTTAGTCATTTAAGTCGACAGTGATCATTACAAAGTCATCAGGGAACTTCTGGAGTCCTTTTGCTCAGCTGAGAGAGGGAAAATATTTTGGAAAACCTATCAAAATTTTCAATATAAATATGATGTAAAATGTTGAAAAAATTGTTCAGACTTCATGATTGTGTCTCACGTGTTGTTTATTCTTAGAACATATTTTCAGTTTTTTAGCCTAAGCTAGAAGCCTAAAGTGCGACAATATGACAAAGAAAGATTCTTTGGGGGCGGTCAACACTTTCGCACCTATTGCAAAATTTTTTCTCCCCTGTGTGCGCATTTTTCCTATGCCTTACTTCCTTGTTTTTTTCTATCAAATTGAAGACGACCGAAAATTGAAAAAAGCGAACAACAGCTGAAAATTTTCAGGAAAGGGGGCAATTTTCTTGAGTGGGAATGATGCACATCACTCAAGCTAAGTGCTATATATATATATATACACCCCATTGGAAACATGTAATTTTTGAATAGCTGATAATCTTCGAGACATCCATTTGCTTTACTTTACGAAGTGTAGTCATATCTATATATAAGCAGCATTTTAGTAAGGAGACAAAGATTGACAGCAGATGTAGAAGAAAACGCATGGTGTCGGAGTTGTATATTAATATAAAACTCATTGCTGGCAAAAATATTCAGGTCGAGACATTTATAAAGTTTAAAGCTACTGCGCAAATGTAGTGAGCCAGGCCCGGCCGCCATCTTGCTTGGCCGCCCAGGCCGAACTGACAACATCTGGGTCAGTAGGCGTGGTTTATTGAAAGGTCGCACATGCGCAGTAAATGGAGTCGCACATGAGTGCTACATTACAACGGAAATTAGACTGAAAACGTATTACAATGGAAATAGACTGATCTCTTTAACGTGACTATGTGTGTGTGTGATGATAACTTGTATAATTAAAAATAGAAAAACAGGGTAAACAAGTTAATTTCATAGCATAGAGTCTGAGAAATACACAACTAAAAGTAGCCTACTTTACATTTCCCCCCTGTTGTGAATTTCAAAGAACATCAATAAAAACAATACCAGTGGTTTCAAATTCAAACATTATAAAAGAAAACATCAGATTGGTAATCTCATGGAGAGGCAAAAACCTTCAAAAAGGAAAAAAAAATTTCTCTCCTCCCAGGAATGTCTCTTTCTGGAAAAACAGAGGATAAAAAACAGACAAACAAAAAAAAAAAAAAAAAAATTGGACACCTAAAACAAACAACAACAAAAAACGCTTATTTTTCAGTTTAGTTCATTCTTCTCAAAAATGAAAACAAATCTCTAGTTAAGCAATCGTTAACTATAAAGGTCATTGATGGAGACCGCGAGAATTAAAATAAACAAAAATAAAAAGAAACCCCAAAATCCTTTTCGAAACTGTAGCATCGCTAACTAGGCAACATATTATTCCAGATAGTTCTACCCATTCAGCCCATGACTTTATAGCCTTCTTAAATAAGAAGATTCAACGCGTACGGGAAGAAATTTCTAAAGACATTGTTAATTCATCACATATTAAAAGGTTGAAATCTATCGATGGCCGTGTGGAGTCTTGTAGGTAGTGTATTAGTTTGTAATGTTACATATGGGCAATAAACATTCTCACACGCCACCTTTACCACACCAACTTCCGTGATCTCTTAACAACTCTATAATGACAAGATACTAAAACGGATGAGTTTGTTTGTTAACGAAGAGTAAAAATAAAAAACTAGAATCTCGTTCCTGCCATTGCCTAGAAGAGTTTTGGCGGACATTTCTTTCACGGTGCTTTTACGACCACAGTCCGGAGTTTTTGACGTTGTTTCGTTGGCGTCGATGTAAGCAGGGGCCCGACTGGCCTTACCCGCTCGGATCTTTATAGTGGCTAGGGGATCGATGATTGTCTCATTTTCATCCCCCTGCAGTGGCCCTGGTGAATCCAGGCACTCCAACAGCCGTGGGGGCGATGAGCAGAACCATGTAAGGGCCGTTCCAGCGTGGAATGGACCAGGCCCCTCGCTCCACCAGCATCAGATCACCACGGGTCACTGTCTCCTGTGTGGATGAGAGAAACAGAGATAAATAGAGATAAATAGAGATAGAGAAAAATAGAGATAGAGAGATAGGAAGATAGAGAGAGGTAGAGGGACCTAAATTTTTTTTTTTAATTAGGTTATCCTAATTAGATGTTTATCCCCCCCTGTTGAGACATTTCCTTATGGCTCAATTTAACCTGAAAAACCACTCATTCATTTATTTAAATAGATTCGTATATTTTCTTAAATTATCTTTATATTTATTGTAAGTGAAGACAAAATCCCCGCTATAAGTTGACGTATCCATTCTGAGCACTTTATCCCAAGACTCCAAATCAAAAATAAACAATTTATTTTTCAAAATTTTTAGCTCTAAAGTTTGGCTTTTTATTAATTTCAGTCAGTGAATTTGTTTAACTATTATCATCATCAAAATCACTCACCCTGATTTGAGTGACATTGTCTTTTCTTTTTTGTGGATTGGTCATTGTCCAAAAATTCGGTGTGTACTTTTTCATTTTCCCTTCTTATTTTACTTTTTTGATTTTTATATGTGTTATCTTGCTGTTGGCCATCCCTCTCGAGGCATATGACCAGGGTAGATCATTAAATCATCAACTTAGCCAAATAAAACGCTTTTACTGTTATGATTCATTCTTTGTTTAGCTTTTTGTAAAAATAATAACCGATGCTTTATCTTCTCAGTGAGTAAATTTGTTTAAGATAACAATATTTTACAAAGAAGGCAGGTAATTCACACTCAAGGTGAATAACTCAGCCAAAAGGAAAAATGCCATCCAAAAATATTTTCAATGTGGGCAATACTCTAACGGTGTATGGTCATTCTAATTGATTATTGTTAAGCTATTTGACAAACATTTGGATTGTTTTATTGTGTTATATTATAGCATATTCTTTTTGTGTAATATTTTTCTATCCGTCCAAAACTTAAAACATAATTTGAATTTCAAAAAACAATCATATGGAGAGCTTATTCAGTAGACAATTTTTCATCAATTGCAGACAAAACTAGTGTAAGATTTTAACCCTTATTATACTGAAATCTGACCAAAAACATTTCACATGTCTCGTTCTGAAGTTAGAATTTACCAGCTTCTTTAAAACTTACCCCCAACTGAGTTCAAAACTCAGTTCAACTTTTATGAATACAAGTGAAATAAAACAGCGTATATAATTTTGCAGGATAAATTTATCAATTTTCCTCATGTACATATACACTTTCTATTAACAAGACTCTATGTAACTTCAAGCAGACGTATTCTTGAATGTTCTTGTGTTCCAGGCCTTGATTTGCGTATTCCACAGTACATTCACCATTTGAATGTTGCTCTTTGCCCATCAAAAGTACTTTTTCAAAATGTGTCCATCTCAAAAACGAAATGAAATTACTTTATTGTCTTTTGTCAGTTCCACTGACAATCAGTTCAGGTATCTCCTGTTAGCTGTCCAAAAAGCAGCTGGGGTGTGCTCCATCACCCTCGTGACCTCGCTGTTGATAAGTGGCGCAGACAATGGATGAATGGATGTCTTTGTTAATTTTTCCAACTGTGTTCCCCATCACAACAAATAACAAATAACGTTTTGGTCTCGCGGTTCAAGTTTTTATTTTTCTGCAGGCCGATCTTAGCTAACGAGATCTCGTCGCTTCGAGATTCCATCATTGTTGTGGTATTTATCGTCGAGCGAAGGTTAAGTCCATCTTTTTTTAGAGAACCAGCTTTTTTGGCTCAACTCATTAAAGGGAGCTCTCAAACGGCTCACTTACTTTGATGATTGATATTACGAATTATGTTGTATAAAAAAGTTAAGGAAAGAAGGAAGTATAAAAGGAGAAAATGAAAAAAGACAGGCCTGTGGCCATCTCCCTGATCGGTACATTACCAACAACAATTTGATGCAGAAAATGAATTAATAATTTGATGATTCAAACTAAATGAATATATAGATTTCTACTACAGTGAGACCTCGGTTATCGCGCTTAATGGGGACCAAAACCACCCGCGATAAGTGAAAGTCCGCGAAGTAGCGGCGCACCTTCCAAAAAAACAAAAAAAAATGTTTTTGTTTTTGGTTTTTTTAATTATTATTTTTTAGACCCGGTTAATGTGGAGCAAACCACGCGCAAAAAGTGAAAATCTGCGAAGTAGCGGCGCCCCTTCAAAAAAAAAAAAAAAAAAAAAAAAATCTCATCTCATCTCATTATCTGCACCGCTTATCCTTATTAGGGTCGCTGGGGGGCTGGAGCCCATCCCAGCCATCTCCAGGCAGTGGGCAGGGGACACCCTGAACTGGTTGCCAGCCAATCGCAGCTGCAAATCACATTAGTTCTCGCAGCTAGCTGCGTTCTTCATCAACACATGAGCCGAGTGATCCACCGCTAAGAGTCGTACAGCTGGGCGATTTTACGTCCGCCCGGGACGATCGGAGACAAATTCACGACAGGGTTTATACTTGCGCCGCTCCGCGGGTGCCGTTCGGTCGCATCCGCGAGCGAGCCCCTAACCCGCGGCGCGGGTACTTTCAGGCGCGATACGCACGACACCGCGACCAGCCGAGCGGGTCGGGCGCTCGGCGCGGAGGTCGGCGCCCGGCGTCTCCCGCCCGGGCTGCGATGGCTCTACATGGCGCTACACGGCCCTCGATGGCTCCGGCCGACGGACGGTCGGCCGCGGGGGAAAGGGGGGACCTGTGGGGTTAGGGGGGGCAGTGAAGCGGAAGCCGCACCAAAACCGTGCGCCGGGAATCGAGAACGGCGCGCCACGCTAGGGTCGTTGGCCGAGGGGGATTCCCGCATGAAGTGAAAATCTGCAAAGTAGCGACGCCCCTTCCAAAAAAATAAAAAAAATTACTATAGCCGTTACAGACCGCGAAGCTCTGAAGCCGGGAACGTCGAACCCCGAAGTAGCGAGGTCCTACTGTATATATTTGTCACCGATTTACAACCTCAACCTCGATAACACTAAATCTTGGGGGCCCATAGATCTCTGCCAGGACTCACAGATCCCCGAGCATGTGAGTCCCCTCAAGGGCAAAATGAACACTGTACACTACAATATCTCTAGTACTCCAATTTTTTACATCTATCATCATCTATTATCATTATTGAATGTTCGGATGTCAAACGATTTCATATATATATATATATATATATATATATATATATATATATATATATATATATATATATATATATATATATATATATATATATATATAACATGTTTATGGTTCATACCGGCCGAATACAAACACATAAAACATTTTCTTGTTTTTCACCTATTAACACTTTAGTGATACTCTTTTGTTATTTTACTCACCTTAATAACTCATTTAATACCTTCCTCTTCGTTCCATTTCCTGGTTCTTCTATTTTCTGTGATGCTGTTAATAACTTGATTATCTTCAAAATTGATATCGACCTCTAAATCTTGTTTTCTGTACCTCCTTGGTCTGGCCATGGGGGCTGCCATGGAGAGTCCAAATGAGACAAGAGCCACATCTCATTGTTATCACCATCTCTATGACTTATAAGGTAGCGTTAGTGAAGTGGTGTTACTGCAGACTTAATTCTGAAGTATTCCCATGGTAGTATTTTCATAGTAGTTCCATAGTAATATTTCTGTAGTATATCTAATATTTTCTTATTGTAACAATGAAATAGTGTAGTGTTTGTATAGTAATTATATAGTATTTTTGTAGTAGAACTTTTATTATAATACTTTGCCATTGCATTACTTCTTCCTTTGTGGTTAACTGCAAATGAATGGCTGGATTAAGAGAAATTAAACCCGAGAGGTTTAACTCAAACCCAAGTGTGGAACAACTTATTCGATTATTTTGCTTACCTCTGTGCTCAGCATCCTCTTTCTATAATATCATTTGTGTATGTATTCTGTGGTATGTCTTTCTTCTTATTCTAAAGCAAAACAATATGTTGTGTCCATGTTTATTTACATTCAATTAGATATTCATCCTTGTAATAATTTACTTTTATTTTTCTAGCTTTTCTATAAAAGTACTGTTATAAATGGTAAAATGGTCTGTATTTATACAGTGCTTTTCAAGTCAATGAAGACCTCCAAAAGCACTATATAATGTGTTGTGTTGTGTTTTCATACCTACCCATTCATTTTAAATCAGCTAGATTTAAAATGAAATGATCTGCATTTATATAGCTTTTCAAGTCAAGACTTCCCCAAAGCACTTTATCGTGTGCTTCACATTTCCCAAAAGCAGCCGTGCAGCCATGTAAGGCGCTAACCTGCTTATTGGGAGTATTAGGGGTTCAGTGTCTTACCCAATTTTCAAAAAAATATTATTATTCTTTTTAAATTAATTAGCTTTCCCCTATACATTTTTCTTTCTTTCTTGTATGCTCTTTGTCTCTCTTTTCCTTATTTTTTTTCTTTCCTTTCCTTACGCGCCCTCTCACACTGGCTCTTTAGCTCACCAGTATAATGCGAAAATGATGTATAATCATCTCACTAAATTATAATTTTTCCTTTAAAACATTTAAATCTACTATTTTAGCTCTATCTATTAAATGTGAAAATGACGTATCTTGATCTGCAACAAGTTATCTTACTTTTTTGTATTCCATTCGATACATTTTCATTCCATAATTTTTTAGAAGAAAGTATTTATTAATGATTTTTCAATATTTTTGTATAAAAATGCCTTTATCTCAAATTAATCTATTCCAATTCACTCAATTAGATTCTTCCTCGTCTTTCCAGTCCTTAATCTTCCAATTTTGAACTGAAACCAGGAATATTTTATCTTTTTCGGTATTATTTTATCTTTTTCGGTATTATTCTTATTATCTTGATTTAACGCATCTAAAATCACTCACTCATATTTTTCCTAAATTCTCACTCCTTAATTTATCGATTTTCATTTAAAAAAACAAAAAAACTTTGGACCCGGGAAAAAAATCTTTAGGGCCGTCTGTGGCCCGCGCTCCCTATGTTGTGTACGTCCGCGTTGAACACCAATTTCTCAACAAGTTAATTTTTTCGACTCCATACAATATGTCCTATCAATCCCTCTTAACGCATTACTTTTTGGACAATCTCCGCTATTTTTAAAGGTATTCTGTATCACTTTAAGAGTACTTTTAGATCGTTTTTCTAAACACAAATGACATTTAAACAATCAGACAATATAAGTAAAAGGTTTATAGGAACGATGACAAAACACTTCACAAGACAACAATTAAGACACACAGGGCCCAGACAAACGGATTTCAAATTAAAATTGTTTAATTTAAAACGTGGACATATTCCTTTTACTGAAGCCACGCGTTTTATTTTGATCGATTTATTTGTACACAATTTCAAATAGGGGACTCCACCGTTTGCAGAGATTTAAACTTTAAAACGCCACCGTTTGTGGCGTTTTAACTGTCTTCAACGGAAGATTCACCGTTTGCGTATCTAAACTGTGTCAGACTTACACTATTTCGACAAAAAACGCCACCTTTTGCGGACCGTTTCGGAAATGTGTATTCTTGGGCTAGTAAGCGGACTTTCTTCTTTATTCGTACTTAGCTAAGGTTTATGTGAGGCTGATTGCCTCCTGGCACGCAGGTCTCGCTTATAGCACCCCTATCGTTAACGTTGTTTAATTTTAAATGGCTTTTCTTAATATTATTAATATTATCCTAATTTTATATTAATAAATGCATTTACCTGAATACGTATGCCAGCTTGGTTCAAATGGAGGTTGTCTGAGCCGATTTCAACAAAATCTTTCGTTGTTACCCTGATGTTGCTATTGTCGCCATTTTGTTTTTGCTCTAAGCATGCCATGCGTTAGTATGCAATCCACGACAATCGGGTAAAAAAAATACCATCCCGGGTTTAGGCACCAAGATGTCGGGGTTACATATTAATATAAAACTTATTGCTGGCAAAAATATTCAGGTCGAGACATTTAGAAAGTTTAAAACTACTGCGCAAATGTATTGAGCCAGGCCCGGCCGCCATCTTGCTTGGCCGCCCAGGCCGAACTGACAACATCCGGGTCAGTAGGCATGGTTTATTGAAAGGTCGCACATGCGCAGTAAATGGAGTCGCACATGAGTGCTACTTCACATTACAACGGAAATTAGACTGAAAACGTATTACAATGGAAATAGACTGATCTTTGAAACGTGACTATGTGTGCGTAATGATTACTTATATATCGAAAATATAGATAATAGAAAAAAGGGTTAAACAAGTTAATTTCATAGCATAGAGTCTGAGAAATACACAACTAAAAGTAGCCTACTTTACATTGGCCACGACAATTTCTTACCGTGACCTGCAACACTTATTTTTGATGCCGGTATCCAAAGTGACAAATTTAAAGCTTTAACTCTGCGTTAAAGCGTTAAATCTACTTTAACTTGAGTAAAGTCAAGAGCAAGAGATAAAGCTTCAACTCAGTGTTAAGTTACTTTAACTCTTGAGATAAGGTGTCACCTCTGACCTAAAGGTACTTTTACACATGACTGAAAGCTTTAACTCAGAGTTAAAGCAATAAAACTACTTCAACTTGATGATAAAAGTCAAGTCAAGTCAGGTCACATTCATTCGTATAGCCCTTGATCACAAAAATGTCTCAAAGGACTGCACAGCATTACAATTACAGCATCACCTGATCTTAAACCAACATGCGGGCAAGGAAAAACTCAAAACTTCAGCGTGAGGAAAAAAGAAACCTTGAGGAGAGGCCTCACAAGTGGTAATCCCCGTTCCAGGATGACTAGGGTGGAATAGATTTAGCATTGAGTCACAGTACACAAACATAGTAAACATCAATAAAAGAAAACACTAAGTAACATGTTGAAATTTGTCTGGAAAGTGCATGACAGCAACAACGCTTCAAGACTGTAAACTAGTACAAAAAGTCCATAACAGCATCAACGTAGCTTCCCATCTCTGCCTGCTGGTCGATTCAGGCGTTGACGTGCTTCAGGTCCAGACGCAGGTCCGCTGACTCATCTCAAATCATCCCAAATAGTCCTTCTCCTTCATTTCACCACCAGCCAGCCAGTGGGAAAAAGACAGGACAATAAAAAATATGAGATGGGCATTAATCATTCAGATTCAGATTCACATTTACTTTATTGTCATCCGTGTACACGTGTATACAGAACGAAATGTTGATACATCTGACCCACACAGTTTCCTTGAGCGTCAGCCGGGATAAATAAGTTTAACCATGTCTTCGTCAGAATTATAGCGCAGCAGTTCGTCATCTCGCGGTTCGATGTTAGTTCCAGTTGTAAATGGTCCAGTTTATTGTCCAGAGAGCGAACGTTGGAGAGGAAAATGAATGGGAGAGGCGTTTGAAGGGTTTAGCCTTTAGCCTAGCGGTTAGCCCGGCCCGACAACCTCGCTTCCTCCTCCGGTCACACCGCTCTCTTGCCACTCTGCTTCGCTGCTTTGTAGGCCGCTGGGTCTTGTTGACGTTGCAGTCCGAGGCTAAGTAAACACTCCCGAGTGGTCGTAGCACCGAGCGCTTGATTTCTGGATGATCGCATATCCAGCAAAATAATTGCGATCGTATATTAATCTGCGGTTCGAGTTGACTTTGTCAAAAACTGAGTCGAAGACTGGGTGTTATGACCGAAGTGTAAAAAACTGTAGCGAGCCGATGTAGCCGCAGCCGAACAGGGGCGCCGCCATTCTGAATTGCTTTTGAATAGAAGTGTGTCTTAAGTCTAGATTTTAAAACTTCCACTGATGTTGCAGATCTTATCTCCGGAGGCCGAGCCTTGCACAGCACCGGGGCCCGGATGGAGAAATATGGGAGTGCTACACTAAACAGGAGTCACAAGTATACCGGCATTTTCAGAGCGGAGGCTCTGTGCTGGAGCATAGGGGGAAATCAAATCTGAGAGATAAGAGGTCGCAAGTCCATGCAAACATGTATGTTAGTAAGAGAACCTTAAAGTCACATCTTAAGTGGACTGGGAGCCAGTCCAGGTTGGCCAATACAGGAGTAATATGCTCAAACCTTTTTGTCTCGGTCAAGAGTCTAGCTGCTGCATTCTGAACCAGCTGCAAATTTTTGATGCTAGACATCGGGAGACCAGAAAGCAATACATTACAGTTATCAAGCCGAGAAGTAAGAAACGTATGAATTAGAACCTCTGCATCTGATTGGGACAGCATTTAACGAATCTTCGCAATTTTACAGAGGTGGAAGAAAGCTATTCTGGTAATATTTTTCACGTGTAACTGAAACGACAGATTAGGATCAAATATAACACCGAGATTTTTGACCGAGTCACTATGGGTGATATTACATTTGTCTCGGTTCAAGTCAGTGTGTGAAAACAACTCACGACAATGAGCTGTACCAATAATCAACATTTTAGTTTTTTCTGGGTTAAGGCACAAAAAATGAAGTGACATCTATCTTTGAATCTCAGTAAGGCAAGCCTCCAGATTTCTACAACTTAACGGTCCAGTTGTCTCCAGTGGCAGATACAGTTGAGTGTCATCTGTATAGCAATGGAAACTAATATTATACTTGCGGATAATGTCATCAAGCGGAAGCATATAAATACTAAAAAGAATGGGGCCAAGTACAGAGCCCTGTGGGAAACCACACGGGACATCAGAGTTTTTAGAGGTCCGATTGCCGTAATTAACACATTGCATCCTGTCTGACAGGTAGGACCTAAACCACGAGAGTACAGTTCCTGAGATACCGATCCGTTCCAGACGAACAAGTAATATGTTGTGGTCAACTGTATCAAAAGCAGAACTCAGATCCAGCTGCAGTAACATCACAAGGCACCGGAATCTTTTGCTAAGAGGAGATCATTGGTTACTTTAGCCAGGGCTGTCTCAGTAGAGTGATTTGTCCTAAATGCTGACTGGACAGTTTCAAAGAGGTTATTCTCCGACATATAGCATACATTTAGCTGCTGTGCAACGAACTTTTCAAGTAATTTTGCAAAAAATGACAGATTTGACACTGGCCTATACTTACGTAGGCTTTCCGGGTCAAGGTTAGGTTGTTTAAGCGTGAGTTTAATGATGGCAGACTTGAAGGCAACCGGAACAATACCCGAGGATAGCGATATATTAATAATATTTAAAAGTGAAGGTCCTAAGATCCCAAACAGACTTTTCAGCAGTAAAGCTGGAAACGGATAAAGCAGGCAAGTAGTTTGTTTGGCCCTACTGACCCTCCGTGTAAGACTATCAAGGGACAAACTTGAAACTGGACAAAGTTTCTGAACAGTCACCGACATGGTCCTTACCTAACACCTCTGCATCTTTGAGGTAGGACGGGGTTGCAGAGCGTTCATTTAAGATTTCATTCCGGATGACTTGAATCTTTTTATCCAAAAATACCCTAAAGTCATTAACAGAATAAGTAGAACTATTTGGGTTAAGTTGCTGTCTGGTAAGTTTCGCTATTGTGTCGAACTAAAATTTCGGATTATTTCTATGTATAACAATAATCTTAGAGAAAAATGATGCTTTAGCTGAGGCAAGAACTACTTTATGTTTCAGCAAGCTGTCACACCAGGCAAATCAGAAAACCTCCATCTTTGTAGTGCGTCATTTTCGTTTAAGTTTCCTTCAACCTTGTTTGAGTGACCTGGTTTCTTCAGTAAACCAAGGTGTATGCTTCTTAGGTTGAAATTTATGCCGTAGGGGTGCCATATAATCAAGAACATTAACCAAAGCAGTATTAAAATTGTTTGTAAGTGAGTCAACAGACCCAGTGTACGAAGGGAAGGCCGCAGTTACCGTAGGTAATAGTTATTTTAAAGCTAATACCGTTGCAGGGCGGATATTGCGACTACTAAAGCCTAAATTTTCCTTATCACAGTAAATATTAAACGGCACCTCACACTTAACAAGATAGTGATCAGAGATGGCATTAGGATATGGTAATACTGTAACATTTGAGTCTACTACACCAGGTCAGAATAAGATCTAGAGTGTTCCCATCTTTATGATTGGGCACATCAACTATTTGATTAAAACCAAATGTATCAATCAGTGACTTAAAAGCAATTGCAAGTGAATTTGATGGGGAGTTTATGTGAACATTAAAGTCACCAATAATTACGACATTGTCCTCATAAGTTATTAAGTCTGTTTGCAGTTCCGAAAAATCATCCAAAAAGTTTGGTGGGCGATACACAACAACTACATAAATTGGTGTTGACGTTAAGGACCTCAAAACAAGTGATTCAAACGTTTTAAAAACAGTAGGGGTACCAGGAGTAAATTTCAACTTACTTTACCGATATAAGAGCAACACGCCCCTTTTTTTTGCATGGTCCTGCCAAGTGCGAACTCACAAAGTTAAGGGGAGAAGCCTCATTAAGTACTGCAAACTCAGGCCTCACAAAGGCCAATAAGGTTAAGATTGTGATCATTAATAAGGTCATTGACAAGTAAAGCTTTGGAAGCTAGTGATCTAATATTGAAAAGGCCAAGCTTCAGCACTGTGGACCGAGCTGAATCCTTTCCAGAGTTTTGCGCCTTCGTGGTAACCTTAGTGGTAACCTCCACAAGATTATACTGCGAGTCCCGGTTCTTGTGCCTTGCATGACGGCAGTTGCGGCCCAAATTCCATACCACAGGAATATTGTTGACAAGTGTAGTAGCAGGATGACTAGTGGTAGAAAATAATGTTATTTCTTCTCCCTCCTCACCTAACAAGGGAGAATCAGAGGTAAGAAGCACGAAAGAAGATGCTATAGAAGAGTACAAATCAGGGTGTGTGGTGCAGGCAATGGAACGCTCTAAACTACGAAAACTACGTGGATTGCATGAATCTACCATAGCGCTAGTTAGCTCTAGCAATTCAGACTCCACACCCGTGGTTACAGGTTCACTAATTATCTGTGACCTGGCCTACACTAGTGTACACTGTCATGGAAGACTTAGAAAGAGTGACAGCACCTTCCCAGTTAGGGTGAAGGCCGTCTCTCCTCAGCAGGTCAGGTCGGCCCCAGAAAGCAGGCCAGTTATGTACATACCTAAATCCCTGCTGAGTCCAGAAACTTGCCAGCCACCAATTTAGCAAGACTAGTCTGCTAAACCTCTCATCATTGCCTCTCGCAGGCAAGGGGCCAGAGACAATTACTCGATGTCGACTCATCTTTCTGGCGAGATTCCAGGTCCTTGCAATATTTTTCTTTGTAATCTCAGATTGCCTCATTTTAGTATCATTAGAGCCGACGTGAATGACTATATCGGTGTAGCTAATCCTGTCTTGGTGTCTAGATTTGCATGTCAGCTCCCTCAAATTAGCCTCAATGTCGGGTGCTCTGGCCCCAGAAATACACATAACCGTGGCTGGGGTGCTAAGCTTTATGTCACGGGTGATGGAGTCACCTATCACTAGGGTGCGGGAGCCAATAGACCGGGGTGGAGTGGGACTAGCTAGGGGGCTGAATTTATGTGTCGGGATTGGCTCACCGCGATTAGCATGCCGCTTAGGGCTAATGCTAACCAGACAAGCAGGTTCACTACAACTCACGCTAGCAGTGGTGTCCGCGGCACCTAACATTTTCCTTTTAAACTGCTCTAGCTCACGGACACGTCCCTCTAAAAGGGCTACCTGCCTACGGATGCGGGAGCAACCTTTACAACAACCCATACTTACTTGTGAGCAGTTGGAAGCCGAGCAGCGTCTTAGCAGCTGGGGGAGGGGTTGCTCCTTCACCGGTGATCGGCAACAGCGCGACGATAAACAATTGCGCGCGGCACATACCTTACGCCAATTGTCCGAGATACTTACCTGAAACTTTCCAACCGTTCAAAATGAAAAATCTCAGTGGAGAATTCTGATATAGCAGAATCGATCTGAATCGATCTCGTAGTCGCGACAACGTGAGCAACACATGATTGCCGCCTCTCGATGAAAAAAAATCAATATCAAGACTAAAGCTTTAACTCTGACTTAAAGTTAATTTAACTTTTGAAGTAGATATGTAAATTAGACTTAAAAGTTCTTATACTCTTGAGTGAAAGTATTATATTTGATGATACTGTTTTAACTCTTAAAAGCTTTAACTCAAAGTTAAAGGGTTAAAGCTACCCTAACTAGATGAGCAACATTAAAGCTTTGACTTAGAATAAATGGGAATTTAAATCTTGTTTGAAATCTTTAACTCGATAAAGTGTTAAAGCTACTCTAACTTGATGAGTAAACTCAGGGGCAACATTACATTTCAACTAAGAATTGAAGTTACTTTAATTTATTTAAAATTTTGAGGTAAAGCTTCAACATTGACTTAAGGTTTTGTTAAGCTCTTTTGAGAAAGATTAAACTTGGAATTAAACCATTAAAGCTACTTCACCTTGATGAGTCAATTGAAGAGCAACATTAAAGTTCCAAATTAGAGTTTAAAAAAAGACATCTCTCTTGTTCTATAGATAAAAGAAATAACAATAACCATAAATGAGGCCTTTGTTGATCTCTGCTATTAAATTCCTTGTAGAATATTTAACGTTTGGTCAGAATCTCAATTTGTGATGTCAGAATATGATCAAACAATGTGAATACTGTGTTTGAAGTCAATCACATAGATATTTTATTTGACTGATACTGATGGAATTTTAGGTTGGGGGGGTGTTAGCCTGTATTTGCTCATCAAAGGTTGCAGTGACAACTCCACCACAGGAGGTCCGCCCCTACCAGAAGACCGGAACCAAGAGCTGGTACACATCTCACCTCGCAACAAGACATTTTCCAAGAAGAACTGGACCAAAATCCTGGCCAAGTCTCAGCTCAACAAGCAGCCAGAGAACCTTGCCAAGTCAGCAGCCAAGCTTGATCAAGCTAGCAGCCAAACCGGTGGGACAGAGCCAGCGACCTCAGAGAAGCCACAAGCCACCAGCAGTCAACCTCTGGTTCGGCCGCTATTGGAAAATGTGAAGCACAATGTAAAGCGCTTTGGGAAGTCATTGACTTGAAAAGCGCTATATAAATGCAGATCATTTCATTTCATTTCATTTCATTTCATAAAAACCCTGCATCCTGTGTTCCTTTTCCCAAATGGGTCTCCAGCCTACCGGGATTTCTCATTGCTCGACAGCCGAGGACATAAAGACTGGACCGTCATCTTCATCAACGCAGAACTTTGCAGAACATCTCGTTGTTGCTGGGTATTGGTATTAGTGTGACGTAAAAGGGGAATTTCTAGCAAAATACAATAACGTAATAATCAAGCCAATGTTGTTGTCTATCCAAATGATGCCAGTTTAAGTTCTCAACTTTTAGTTTTGCTTTTGTTTTAATTTCTTATGATTGTTTTGTATTCTATTCAAACTTCTTCAGTAGATGATAAGTAAAAGAAAAGTCCAAAAAACCAAGAGTGTGTGTGTCTTGATTAAAGTATATTGAACCATCAAAACGGTAAAAATAATTCACCTCAAGTGTGTGAAGCGGGGCAGCACGGCGGCGCAGTGGTTAGCGCTTGTGCGGCACAGTTCATGTCATGGGAACCTGTCGTGGGTTCAAATCCAGCTCCAGACTTTCTGTGCGGAGTTTGTATGTTCTCCCCGTGCTTGCGTGGGTTTCCTCCGGGCACTCCGGTTTCCTCCCACATTCCAAAAACATGCATTTCAGGTGAATTGGCCGGTCCAAATTGTCCCTAGGTGTGAATGAGCGAATGAGTTGTCTGTCCCTGTGTGCCCTGCGATTGGCTGGCAACCAGTTCAGGGTGTCCCCTGCCCACTGCCCGAAGATGGCTGGGATGGGCTCCAGCCCCCCCGCGACCCTAATGAGGATAAGCGGTACGGCTAATGAGATGAGATGAGAAGTGTGTGAAGCCACCCTTCAGAATAACTAAAAAAGGTTTTTCATCCGTTTTCTTGACATTATGATCTAAAAACGTATGTGGTGCTCCATAAAGGTGAGACAAATTTGAAAAGAATAAACACGGCACTTTGATTCAATTGGTCAATAAGTTGTAAGAAAATTTTTATTACCACCCATATTCGCTACATCCTCCATTGGGAGGGAAAATACAATAATCTGTTTTGCTACGGATTTCCAACCAATTGGAGGAGCATGCCATTTTTAAGCTAGGTCCTAAATTAAAGGACAAAAAAGTCAACATTAACAAAAATCTCACAAAATGAACGCCGAAATTACCTGGAAGCCATGTCAAAAGAAAAAAAATCGGACTGATAGACCTGCATGGCAAATTATAGTTGTATTTGTTCAAACAAAAGGAAGTCTCCCAGATTAAATTAACCTTAAACACGGCTGATTAAGAGGATTGAAGACCTGGACACATTTGTTATCAACTGAACACACGCCAACGTTACAAAATTCTTTTTTACTTGTATTTATCATCTTACTTTATTATTACTTTTTTCACTTACTTGTTATGTTTTTTTCCCAGCTGTGACTTATCATATTAATTGTCCGAAGTTCTAAGACAGACTTTTGAAATATTTCCCTTTCTTCAGAAATTATTAAACAAGAGAGAGAGAAAGACAAAAATATATATAAAATTTATAGTGTAAGACTTTTTTATGTGATTTTGTGATGATGAAATCGAACTCATGTAAATGTGTAATCAACAAAGTGTGATGATGAAAATGTAAATATATAATCAAATAAGTGAAAGGAATACTCTTAACGTTTAATATACAAGTTTTAATCAACCTGAATTCCGACTAACTTTTTGTTACAACGACGATAACAAGATAGCTTTTTTATAACACAAACAAAAGCCTTGAATAAGGATGTAAATGGTAAAATAATAAATGGTCTACATTTATACAGCGCTTTTCAAGTCACTGAAGACCTCCCAAAGCGCTTTACATTGTGCTTCACACTTATCCATTCACACACTCACACACAGATGGCAGCAACAGCCATGCAAGGCGCCTACCTGCTCATTGGGGACATAAGAGGTTTAGTGTCTTGACCAAGGACCATTTTACAATTATCTCGGAGGAGCCGGGAATCAAACATGCGACCTCTCGGTCCCAAGATGAGAGCTCTACCTCTTGAGCAACAAGGTTAAAAAAGGTGGTTGTTTAAAGGGTCGGAATGGAATGTGACACCGGGTTTGGGCTCAGGTTGTCTGGCAGGCTTTGTGCTGAGCGCGAAATGGCCTCCCAAGAAGACACATAATACCCATGTCCAACTTGTCTTTGACCTGTGAATATGGTAGGCTCATTGGAGCAACATTGGTGTGATCAACGCCCATATGGCATTGGTTGGTGTGAGTAACGCTGTGATGACATATTGGTCATCACCAAACAGATGACACTGGAGAACAACCTTGATCAGGCTGACCTTATCTGAGCAGCAAAAAAGCTAGGAAAAGGCTCTTACCTGGTCTGGTCAGGCTCTTGAGGCTCCCTCATGGTTCACGTCTAATCCTACTTTAAATTTTTCACGAGAAAATACCTTGTTGTCTCAGGTTTTACACACTTTATTGTTGTTAGAGAGTGAGGAGAAGGAAACGAAAGGAAACATTTCTCAAAACTGTAAAACACTGTATATATCGTGATTCAAAAGGTGATTGAATGGATAAACAAATGACTGTGATTGATTGAAGAAGCGTCCAAAATTTTGGGGGGGACAGGTCTCTAAACGGCTTCAACCTGTCATCCTTTTTTTATTTTCATGTGATTTGTTAATTCTGTGATGCAATGCTTGTTGCAACATAACTGAAAAGAGAAAATAAACGAGGATATACAAAAATACAAGAGGTGGAGAAAAAAATTGTTATTTTGCACATTTCAAATAGCAAGCGCAAAAAAAAACATAAAAAGTTAATCCACCATGGTTTTCAATTTTTTTTTGTGGGGTGGAAAATAACGTCTTCTTCATTGAAGGATAAAGCTGCAATACTGATTTTTAATAAAAACCCCTTGGTATTGAATTCTAGCTTAGAATGAAATCCATAAACAATGTGCATAAAAGCTGACGGGAGCGAGCTGGGCACTCTTATATTAAAAATAAAGGCCAGCTTTTGTTGATCGTACCTTTCATTGTCCGTAAGGCATTTTTCATTTCTATTCTGTCACTCAAAAACAAGGAAGAATTAAGGACATTATAGCGCAGGGGTCGCCAATGTGATGCCACGTGGGCACCAGGGTGACCCCCTGAGAACAGCTGAGATGGACACATACCTTTTCTGAAAATAGCTCATCAGTGCTGGGTCATCATGATTTTCTAGTTAAATGTTTTTTATTGATTGACTGAGGCTATTCAAACCCACTTTTTAATAATTAACCTCGTAGTAACATAGCAACAACATGATAAGTTGTTATTTTAAAAATTCTGATTCATACATTCCAGTTGATGGGCTTCATGGCCCCAAAAATGTATTCAAGTATCGATACTTTTTTGAAGCAATTAATTAAGAGAAAGAAATGCAACATTATTCATGTACAGTATTTATAAAGTTATGGGTTTTATAAAGTGAACTGGAAAAAAGCTATCTGGCTACCTTTTTAGCTAGCTTTTTACATTTATTTTTGTATGTTACCTAGCTTACATCATATCGTATATATCATGCATATATCATGCCAAATTTTGGCCTCCTTTCTAGCTAGCTATTTAGTTGTTTTTTAAATCCAAATATTTGGATGGCTTTTTACTCTTTTATCCAGCTATCTCTTTCTCCTTTTTTCTTTTTCTTTTTATCTTTATCCTTTTTTGTCTGTCTTCTTTCTCTTTCCCTCTCTCTCTTTCTCCTTTCTTTCTCTCTGTCTTTATTTCTTGCTTTCTTGATTCATTACTTTCTTTCTCTCTGTCCCTCCCTTTGGCTTTCTCTGTCTTTCTTTTGTTCCCACTCTTTGTCTTTCTCTTTCATTCTCTAATTTTTTTTTACCAATAATTCTGCTAGTCTAGCCCCCGTGAGAGTTATTTTCACCACGTTGCCCTCAAGTTTGACACCCGTGTCGTTTTTGTGTCTTGTTCAGGGAGAAAAGCTCCTCTTGACGGGTATCGGTGGAGCACCGTCCGTTTGCTCACGGCCTCGCCGGTGAGAATGGCCACCTCCTGCTGGAAGAGTGTGCTGGAGTGAGCAGCAAAAGGCGAGAGCGCCACCTCTTTCTCTTCAGCCACGTCATCGTCTTCGCTAAACTCAAGTGAGAAAAAACACGGAAATAAAACGTCATATACACGTGTAGCATGGTCGTAAACAGCCCGTTTTTAAGGGGGTGTTCAAGCAATACCCTTTTCAAACCGAGCACCACGCCAAATTAGAGCATCTTAAAGACTCCCTTTCCTGTGGTTCTGGATTTGTGTACTATGTCTGAAGTTACAATTGTAGACTCATTGGCCGGACTGTGTGCTTCAATGAAGGACATTGAATTTTGCATTTAGGAGATGGAATAAGAGCTCGCTCTGTCCACTCCACGCATCGGCCCGGTATTGTAGTAACTCCGGGAACGGTGCATTCGTACTGATCACTGCTTAGCCTTGTGGCTAGGACCTTGACTCAGCCTCTTGGCTTTGTAGTGTATTATGATTTGACCAATATCAGATAATGGATAGGCTTAAATATGATGAAAAACGCCCCCCAAAAAGTAAAACAAAATTAAAATGTGAACAATGCAATATTCCACTGCCTTGAAATGGTTCAGTCCATTTCATTCCTATCACAACATCATAGTGTTTCTCCTATATTATTTATGTAGTACTTCTATTGTAGAATGTTTGCAATATAGCCTTAGTGTTACTGTAGTCATATTTTGTAGTATTTTTTTTTGTACTTTTATCGTATTGCTGCAGTTATATTCTTGTATTATTTCCATAGTACAATATTAGTAGTATTTCTATCGTAGAATTTTTGTGATATATCTGTAGTATTATTGTAGTTGTATTTTTGTACTACTTCTGTAGTTTTATTTTTGTACTATTACTGCAGTTGTATTTTTGTATTGTTTCCAGAGTATAATCTTTGTAGTATATCTGTAGTATGTGTGTAATATTACCTGAGTGTCACGCGGAGACCGGACCACAACGGAGGCAGGAAGGGAGAACTCATCTGCGTTAACGATCCGCACTTTTATTTAGCAAAATAAAAGTCGTCCAACACTCATGGGACAAAACGAAACAAGGCTTACAGACAAACAGGAACTAAGACCAGGGGATACTCACAAAACAGGTTTTAACTCAAAACGTGCAAACACAGGTTTCTTCCGACTCAAACAAAACAGGACAGAGCAAAACAGAACGGAAAATGCAGACAGAAAATGCAATGAGCCAGCACCCGCAAAACCCAAAACCCACCCTTAAGTAGCAGACGCGCAAATTAGGCGATCTGCTTCAGCTGGTGCGGCTGCCTAGGGCCTCGCAACCACTAGGCCCCCCCCCCCCCCCCCCCCCCCCCCCCCCCCCCCAAGAGTGATAGACATTTCTGTCCCCATTGTTACTTTGTGTGTCCACTCAAAAATACTTTTATAGAAATACAACAAAAATATTACGCATTAACTAAAACACTAAATATAAAATATGGTGCTTAAAAAGAGGGACCTCATATATTATTTTGCTTTCATTATGAACACAAAAAAATAGTATAGCATTACTATAGTAATACTATAATACAAAATAATCCTACAGAATGATTTACTTTGAAAATAATACAAAAAGACAACTGCAGTAATATTACAAAAATAATACTATGGAAATACTTCAAAAAAATCTACAAAAATACTACTAAAATACTGCTTTGCTTTCACTAATTCTTCTACTGCAATCCTAAAAAAATGTAAATATACAATACTATTATATATAAAAAAAAAACACTAAAGAAATATTACTACAAAACTACTACTACAAGAGGTTTACAACAGAAATACTGCAAATTACACCTATAGCGATTCTAAAAAAATATCCTACGGAAATATCACAAAAATTCTACAAAAAAAAAGTACAGTAACACTGTACTACAAAAATACCACAGAAATACTACACCTATACAAAATACATTCTTATATGGGAATACTACGAAATGCAACAAAAATAGTACAAAAATATATAAAAAAAAACAATACTACTGTAATACTATAATCATAAAACTACTGTAATAATACAAAAATACTATGAAAATATATACGGATAAACAACAAAAAATCTACTTTCAAAATACAACGACGGCAGGCAGCGAGGGGGAACCGGGCTCCGTGTTGGATGTAATGTTAACTGAGCAACAGGTGACTGCATTTCTGCAGTCCAAAGGGATTGCTACAGACCCCAACAAGTCGAGGATTGTCACCCACTACCCAAAAGAAACAGCACTGACATGACAGAAGTCATTCTAAGATTTGTGAACACGAAACACAAGGTTGTACTCCTTAAACAGGGCAGGCTGCTCAAAGGCACAGTTGTTAACATAAATGAACATATCACAAAGGCCAACTCAGACGCCGCAAGGAAAGCACGATATCTGCGGAGGACGAAAAAAATACAGAGTACATGGACGAGAAACTGCAAGCTATTCATCAAGCTCAATGGAACACCCAAAAAGGCCAAGGTAATTATGATGAGAGCATAGAGAAACTGGATAAGTTGGAATCATCATCATCATCATCATCAATTCAAAATAAACGAGGGTGGACTTGGAACAGATTAGAGGTAACAGCGCAAACATGAACATAAACATAATGATCAGGGATAAAGCTCATCCTTATAATCAGTGACAATGGACAGTGGATTCAAGTCAAGTCATTTTTATTTGTATAGCCCTTAATCACAAATAGTCTCAAAGGACTTCACAAGTTATTACATATAAGAAGTTTAGGTTATTCGTATGCTATAGAGTAGAAGTGAGTTTTAAGTTTAGATTCAAACATTTCCACTGAGGTTGCAGATCGGATCTCAGGGGGAAGAGCATTTCACAACACCGGTGCCCGGATGGAGAATGCTCTCGAACCAGCGGAACACTTCTTGGCTCTTGGGATCACCAGGAGACCGGCGCTCTCGGAACGAAGGCTTCGGGCCGGGACATAGGGGGAAATCAGATCCGAAAGATATGAGGGGGAGAGTCCATGTATGATTTTGTATAGTAATAGGATAACCTTAAAATCGCATCTTAGGCTAACAGGGAGCCAATGCAGGTTAGCCAAAATTGGGGTGATGTGATCGTACTTTTTTGTCCTAGTTAAAAGCCTCGCTGCAGCATTTTGTACCAGCTGAAGACTCTTGAGTCTGGTCATCGGAAGACGGGAAAGTAGTGCATTACAGTTATCGAGATGGGAGGTAACAAACGCGTGAATTATGATTTCCGCATCCGACTGAGAAAGTATAGGACGAATTTTAGCAATGTTACGGAGATGGAAAAAAGCGGTTCTAGTAATTTTCTTCACATGTGTTTGAAAGGACAGATCGGGGTCGAAAATGACACCTAAATTTTTAAGTGAGTCGCTCTGTGTGATGTGGCAATTGTCAATGTTCACAGCGGTTTTAGAGAATAAGTCACGGGACTTAGATGGACCAATAACTAACATTTCAGTCTTTTCAGAGTTAAGACGCAGGAAATTGAGTGACATCCACTCTTTTATCTCAGTGAGGCAGGCCTCCAAATTTCCACAGTTTAGTGTGGCAGATTCCTCCATCGGGAGATAGAGTTGAGTGTCATCTGCGTAGCAATGGAAACTGATATTATACTTGCGAATAATATCACCTAGTGGAAGCATATAAATGCTGAAGAGAAGGGGGCCAAGCACTGAACTCTGCGGAACACCACAGGTAACACTAAATGGCTCAGATGTCAATTCGCCATATTCAACGCAGTGTGTCCTATCTGAGAGGAAGGATCTGAACCATAAGAGGACGTTTCCTGAGAGACCAATCCATTTTTCCAACCGTTCTAGCAAGATATTATGGTCCACTGTGTCAAATGCAGCACTAAGGTCCAGCAGCAGCAAAAGTGATGATGCGCCAGAGTCCATTGCCCGTAGTGGATCATTGGTTACCTTAATCAGAGCTGTCTCAGTAGAGTGGTTAGCCCTGAATCCTGATTGCATTGATTCAAAGAGATTGTTCTCGGACAAGAAATGCTGTGCCACTACTTTTTCAAGTATTTTAGAAAGAAACGGTAGGTTTGACACAGGTCTATAATTACATAAGTTTTCTGGATCAAGGTTGGGTCGTTTCAGTGTGGGTTTAATGACGGCGGACTTAAAAGCCGCTGGAACTACACCTGAGGAGAGTGATATGTTTAAAATATTTAGAACTGAAGGTGCAAGAACGCCAAAGAGACCTTTAATAAGTGAACCTGGAAGCGGGTCGAACTGGCAAGTCGTCGGTTTGGCCGTATTCACCATCTGTTTAAGATTATCGAGTGACAGTTCACTAAAACGGGACAAAATCCCTGGACAGCCACCATGTCGTGCATCTATAGGTTTGAGTGCTTTAGTATGTGTTGAATTAATACTGTCTTTAGCGATTTCTTCCTGTATGCTTTGGATCTTCTTAGTAAAGAAGACCATTATGTTGTGGGCAGAATGAGTGGAGCTATCTGGGATAGTCTGTTGCCTTGTAAGCGATGCTACAGTGTCGAAAAGGACCTTGGGATTGTTCTTTTGTGACGCAATCACCTTCGAAAGGTAGGCTGATTTTGCAGAGGCCAGGGCCGCTTTATACTTCAACAAACTATCACACCAGATTTGATGGAAAACCTCAAGCTTGGTAGCGCGCCATTTTCTTTCAGATTTCCTGCATTCTCGTTTAAGGGATTTAGTTTCATCATTAAACCAAGGCGTGCGTCTTTTAGGTCGTGATTTAAGCTGGATGGGCGCTACTGATCTGCTCACCGACCCACCCCACAAATACTATAATTAAGTTCGCTGACGATACCACCTTGATCGGCCTCATCTCTGAAGGGGACGAGGCGGCATACAGGGATGAGGTGGAGTCACTTTCAACGTGGTGTTCGGAAAACCACCTCATATTGAACACCACAAAAACAAAAGAACTGATTCTGGATTTCAGAAGGAATGGCAGGAATCCAGCACCACTCACCATAAAAGGAGACTGTGTAGAGAGAGTCCACTCTTTCAAATTTCTGGGTGTGCACATATCCGACGACCTCTCCTGGTCTGCAAACACCAGAGCGGTGGTAGGGAAGGCCCAGCAGCGACTGCACTTCCTGAGATTGCTCAGGAAAAATAACCTAAAACAGCAGCTGCAGGTGTCCTTCTACAAAGCCACAGTGGAGAGCATCCTAACATACTGCATCACGGTGTGGTATGCTGGGTGCACAGCAGCAGACAGGAAAAAGCTCCAGAGGATCATCAAAACAGCCCAGAGAATCGTCGGCTGCTCTCTGCCCAGTCTGGAGGACATTGCCTGCTCTCGCTACCTCAGCAGAGCAGAAAACATCATCATGGACTTTTCTCACCCCGGCCACCACCTCTTCGACCTGCTGCCTTCCGGCAAGCGCTACAGGTCACACAAAGCAAAAACAAACAGACTCAGAGACAGCTTCTTCCCCACAGCCATTACCACCCTAAACAGACACCGCACAAAAAAACTGAAAACTGTTGCAAAAAACTACCTCACACGAATGTAAAATGGTACTCACGTACATGCTGTCTGCACTATGTTTGTTCACTGCTCAAAACAGACACAGCACAAAAAACCTGAAAACTTGTGCCAACACTACCTCATACGAATATAATGGTACTAATGTCTATGTTCTTGCACATGTCGACTGCACTACGTTTACTGCTCACCTTGCACAATGTCTGACCATTTCCTTTTTTCTGCACTAGGTTGTCTATGTTTGCACCAATGCATATGCTGACTATTTTTTGCACTATGATGACTTTGCACCAAATGCAATATTGCACAACCCTTACGATACCAACGGTATCACGACAACACTGTATGTAACATCCCACATGCCGACATTTCTTGTGTAAATACCATGTCAATGATAACTATAGCCTTATCCCCCTTGTTTTATAACCTTATCTTCTCTGTTCCTTTATCTTCTTGGCTCATACCTCACTGTGAATGTGTAAAACTGGAGTGTCATGCCCAATTTCGTTGTCACAATATGTTAACCCATTTTGTAACAATGACAATAAAGGTATATTCTATTCTATTCTATATTCTACTGAATCCAGGGCACTAGCCAGGGTAGCATTGAATTCATTTATGAGTGATTCGATAGAGCCTATGTAGGAAGGAAAGGACGCAACTGCTCCTGGAAGAATATCGGAGAGCTCAGAAACTGTGCCCGTGCTTATATTGCGTCCGGTGAATCCTTCAGTTTTTTTGGTTCTACATTTAGCTAGCACCTCAAATGTAACTAAATAATGATCCGAGATAACTGTAGTACACGATAGCACCGCCATGTTTGAGGTTGAAACTCCTCGAGTCAGAACCAAGTCGAGCGTGTTTCCATCTTTATGGGTTGGCAAATCAACCAGTTGATTAAAACCAAAAGCATCAATTATAGACTGAAACGCAACAGTGAGTGAACTGAGTGGGGAGTTCATATGAATGTTAAAGTCCCCCATGATTATAATTTTGTCTGCATAGGTTACTAGTTCAGACAAAAGTTCAGCAAATTCGTCTAAGAAAGTTGTGTATGGTCCTGGTGTGCGATAGTTATCACATAGATTGACAATGGAGAGGACCTCATAACAAGAGCCTCGAACGACTTGTGATTATTAGAGGTACGAGGAGTAAATTTGAGCGTTTTTTCAGAAATGAGCGCGACACCGCCACCCTTTTTCAACGTGCGTGCTATATGGCTGCTCTCGTAATCTGGGGGAGAAGCATAATTTAGAGCTAAATACTCATCCGGGCGTAACCACGTTTCACAGAGACCAATACAGTTAAGTTTATAATCGCGAATAATATTATCTACAAGTAAAGCTTTAGGAGCGAGCGATCTAACATTCAAAAGACCAAATTTTAGCTTTGAATCATTTGACTTAGCTGTAGCCTTTGTAGAGATCGTCACGAGATGCCGGTTGTGTGCGATGGGCTTCGGGTGTCGGTTGACTCGCAGAATCGACGAAGAAATGATGGTTGGATTAGACAGATCTTCATGTCGTTGCTCCATCAACTTCACACGCTTCCCTGCACGACATCCTCGCTTCTGTTTTCTATCTTTTCGCCGTCTTCGTCTCCGATTTTTCTTCTTTTTCTTCGGTGGAGCGGGAAAGCAGGGCGAACCCGAGTCCCTTTGGAGCTCATTTGGGATGTCGTGGGTGGTATAGAAAGTGCCCGAAAAGTCGAAATTTAGACACCCACCTAGTCGGATGAGCTCTTCCCGACTGTAGGTCTTATTGGCCACGCATGTATCCAAAAAGGAAAGCAGGAGGACAGTGGTAAATAGTAGGATAGCCGGATAACAATCAGCCGCAACGTAAACACGCGCCGCCATGTTGGAAACCGGAACCGGAAGTCAAATGGGTGTTATTAATGATGTTATTTTTTCATCAGTTATTTGTAGTATTCAGTTAAATTTTACAATGTTTCTTTAGATTATATTTCTTAATTTATGAGATAAAAATTAAAAAAAATGTCAAGTGAGAAAACTTACACAAGCAAAAATGTTTTGAAAATAATTATTCCAAGACAATAATGATAATAATAATAATAATAATATATACACACTAGTTATAACGCAGGACACTAGGGGGACATTTATTTAAACAGGAACAAATACTTTACCGACGAGAATAGAATAGAATATACCTTGATTATCATTGTTACAAAATGGGTTGAACATATTGTGACAACGAAATTGGACGTGGCACTCCAGTTTCACACTTAACTGAGGAAAAAAAAAGATAAAAGATAATTTACACAATATTTACACAAGAAAGTGTTGGCATGAAGAGGCCGAAAATATTTACATTGGTTTTTTTACATACAGTTTTGGGATCGTCGATGTACTTAACAATTGTGTTTGTGAGGTGGGTCAGTGAGCAGTTGGAGGTGTAGAGGGTGAAAAGCAGGGTGCTTAGTACACATCCTTGGGGGGAGCTAGTGCTCAGTGTTAGGGTGGGAGAGACGTGGTTGCAGAGTTTCACGGACTGTGGGCGGTTCGAGAGGAAGTACATTATCCAGTGGCAGATGGAGGAAGAGAGTCCTAGGTGAGAGAGTTCTTCCACCAGGATCTCCGGGATAATGGTATTGAAGGCTAAGCTGAAGTCCAGAAAGAGCATTCTGACGTAGCTCCCCCGGTGGTCCAGGTGGCTCAGCGCGGTGTGAAGTGTGAAGGGGGTGTGGGTCCAGTATTGCTGAAGAGATTTCGAGAGGGGATCTTGGGGTGGCGAGAATCTAAAAAGGAGACTTAGGGATACCTTTAAGAAGACGGTTGGAGTGGCAGGTCTTGGGATGAGGAGGGAAAACTTGAGAGGGAGACTTGAGTGGGGGATTTTGGGGTGGAGAGAATCTTCAAAGGAGACTTGGGAATACCTTTAAGAAGAGGGTTGGAGTGGCAGGTCCTGGAGTGGAAGAACTGGAACTTGGAGGTAATTGAAGGAGGAGATTGTGTGAGAAGACGCTTGTTGTTTTGGTGATAGAGAGTCCTCAGGAATCAAAATGTTTGGGCAAAGTGAGGTTTGAGCCTGAGGTATTTATAGCAGAGGTGGCTGATTGTCAATTTAGAAACATCTGGGGAGAGGAAAAATGAAGCATTGGAAAATAGGGTAAAGCTGCCATCTTTTGGGGAAAAGAGGGACTGCAGGCATCAAAACCATGACAAAAGGAAGGATTATGCTGACGATGTCTGTGTATTGCAATAACCATTACAGCCTGGTCATCCTGGAATGGGGATTACCTCATGGCCCCTCTTCTCAAGGTTTCTTCATTTTCCACATGCTGAGGCTTCGAGTTTTTTCTTGCTTTCATGTCGGTGTCAGATTAGGGGATGGTATTATTGTGGTCTGTGCAGCCCTTTGAGACTTCTTGTGATTAAGGGCGTCACAAATAAACATGACTTGACTTACAGTGGGAATAATTTGGGTTTATGCCAATTCAAACTGATGCTAACCGTGTTAAGCATTTGCTGCATACCAGAGAGGCTAACAAAATCTGACCAATTTGATTACATAACTAAATCACAGTTCCACTATGTCAAGATTCAAGAAATGTGAAAAATTAAATTAAAAAAAAATCCCTTTTTCCACAAATAGATATGAAAGACCAAGGGGCTTTCGTGATGGGGGAACGTACATTATATGACGTTGTCTTCCTGCCCCCAGTTCCATTTTACACCCCGTGACAGGCCACGTGGTTTCCTTCCTCCTTTATTTAGAAAGTGGCGATCAATGCCATTTTTCTCTTTGCAGCAACCCTGTTGTGAAAGCTCGTTGGTTCCAGACACTCAGCAGGTACCAAGCCTTCTTTTATTCTATCATCGTGAAGGTTAGATATTCCCATAGACACTAGTGTTAAACATGCAGGCCGCTAGCCAGATCAGCCCCCCCAAGGGAAAACGGCGATAAAAGCGCAAGAAAAAAATGAGCTGGAGTTTGAAATATGTCCACTTGATGTAGAGGGACCCGGGTGCCACACGCAAAGAAACTAGAGCTGTGTATTTTCTCTATTTCTTTCTCTCTTTTTCCTTTTTCTCTCTCTTTCTCTAAATCTTACCATCTTTATTTCTCTCTCATCCTCTCTCTTTTTTCCATTTGTTTGTCTTTCGATCCTTTATCTCTATCCATCAGTTTGTTATAGAAACAATATTGATTTAAAAAATAAGCGAAACATGACAAACTATTATATTAACATGCAATTTTAAAATAATCGTATGTCAAGAAAATGTGCATTTGTTTCACAAAACATAAGCTGAATGTCAAGCTTGCTTCTACAAGTACCTTAAAGTAAAAACTAACAAAAGGCAGGACAAATATAAAAATGGTGTAGTTTGGTCACTATACAATTTTTTCTTCTTCCTTGTGCATTCTAGCACTCATTTATCCGCACAACATCTTCTTTATATATAAATAATTGTCCCTCTAATGCAAATGTGTCAAACTAATTTTAGCTTGGGGGGGAAGAGAGAGAGAGAGAGAGAGAGAGAGAGAGAGAGAGAGAGAGAGAGAGAGAGAGAGAGAGAGAGAGAGAGAGAGAGAGAGAGAGAGAGAGAGAGAGAGAGAGAGAGAGAGAGAGAGAGAAATAAGAATGAGAATGTTATGTTTTGGTAGTGATGATGAACCCATGTGGGGGAGGCAGTGGTTCTCAAAAGGAGGAGGATTTTTACAAACAAAATCAGAACCAATGTACCTATCAAATGGGTACTAAACTAACAAATTGTCCAAACAAAAAGAAATTGAAACAAAAAACAAACTTGACAAAGTTTAAACTACAAACTGCAATGGGCTAAGTAACAAACCTGGTATGGTTGTGGTAGAATAAAATGACAAGATGACCTGACAAAGTTTTGCTGAAATAATGTCCTGTTAAAGGGTTCAGAATGATTGGGCACAGGTGTGATAAATGGACACACCTGTGCCCGGTTCAAAACGCAGGTTGGGCCCCTCTGGTGGGAGAGGTATGCCAGACCCCAACATACACCCGCCACCAGACAGAGAGATAAAAAGATAGAGGGAGAGAAAGAGAGAGATAATAAGACAAAAAGAAAAATAAGTAAAGGTGAGAATGAGAGATGGAGAAAAAGAGAGAGAGAGAAAAAGCAAGAAAAAAGAAAGAAGAAGAGAGAGAATAAGATTGAAGGACAGAGATATAGAGAGACATAGATTTATAAAAAAGAGAATAATAGAGAAAAACGTGGACATATTTCAAACTGCAACCCCTTTTTTCTTGTGCCTGTTCTGGCCCGCGGGCTGCAGGTTTGACACATGCGCTTAAATGTTCTGTGCAGCCCACGCAAGTTACGGAGGAATTTATTACGTTTTGTTTAATTTATTTTCGTATCAATTCTAGAATTATATATACATATTTTTAAATCTTATTTTGTAAAGCAATATTTAAAAAAAAAAGATGTTAGAGAACAGTGGAATGTTTTAATCAGAGCCTCAGAGCGTTTCTGTTTGAAAAGCCAATTGGGCCCAACCTCAGCCAAACGTTAGCTATGGTGGCCACCAAGTCAATTTAGTATGAGATCCCTGGTTGAAAGTCTTTTTTTTTTGTGGGCAGTAAAATCCAAGAGGCAAGAGTGAAGGCTGCTGGTGCTCCTTCTGTTCCTGACATCCTCATGAAGATTTTAGACGTCGGCGCTTCAGTAGGTTTCACTTTTTCTCCTCAAATCAAACATGTTTAAAAAACTCAAACTTATCTTTTTTTAAATATCATTTATCATTTAGACAAAGACTCTAAATGAAGACGGCATGGAGCTGTGTGTCAACTATGATGTGAGTATGATTTTTAACATAATTTTTAGATAATTTTAAAAAAGCGGTCTCCGGTGTTTCTTTCTTTCTTTCCTTCCTTCCTTCTTTATTTCTTTATTTCTTTCTTTCTTGTCATGATTGCCCTATTTGGAACCCCTGTGGCAGCTTGTTTGACGCCAACAGCCTGGACAAGCTAATGGTGGCCACACCCTTCTTAAGCCCCTGTCCTCTGTTCAAACTTTGTCAGATCGTTTGCGAGCTGTTGTGTTTTCACTCAGTGAGCGTTTTCGTCCGACTCCATCCCTGTTAAACCTGTTTTCTGCCTGATCCCCGTTTTCGACCCATTTCTGAACCTGACTACGCCTGTTCTGCCTGACGCCTGCCTACGACCACTATTACGAACTCGACATCGCCTGTGATCTCCAGCCCTGGTCAAACGACGTGCCTTCTTCTGCCTTCTTCCGACACGGAAGTGCCATCCCCGCCTTGCTCGATTCCGCTCTCCGCCAGTCCTCGGATCAAGCAATCAAGCAAGCCTAAAATCTCACTCTCTTTCAATAAAATCTAAGAAACGCATGCAATTGAGTCCTGTGTCCGTTCTGGTCTGTGACATTTCTTTCTTTCTTTCTCAGTGTATTTCTCTCTCTTCCTGTCTTTCTGTCTTTTTTGCTCTTTCTTTTTTTACTTCCAATAGTTAACCTGGTAATAATAACATAGTAACCACCTAGTAAGTATTATTTATCCATCCATCCATCCATCCATTGTCTGCACCGCTTATCCTTAGTAGGGTCGCGGAGGTGCTGGAGCCCTTTCCAGCCATCCTCGGGCAGTGGGCAGGGGACATCCTGAACTGGTTGCAAACCAGACGCACGGCACAGTTATTATTTATTACTTTAGAAATCGATATGAAACTGGTTGCCCTTTGCATTAATAAGTAGCAAAAAGTAGCTCGACACTTGAAAAAGGTTGAAGAACCCTGATTTAGAGCAACCTTTTAAAATCTGAGAGGGACTTTTTGTTACTGATTAGCTTGAAGGACTACCAGATTAATAAGTATTCGTAAAATAACAATTTATGTTATAACCAGGTTGTAATTATACAAAGTGAAATAGGCCCAGACACCCACTAAAACAATATGCCAGGTATCAATTGTCCTCTAAAATTACAATGACCCATCACTGGTGAACTATTTTTAGAACCTGTCCTCGGCCTACTCAGGAGTTTTTAGGGGGCTACCTGGTGCCCGTGAGCATAACGTTGTTACTCCCTTGTTTAGTCGATAAAAAGAAAATATTCGAACGAATTTATAATTATTATGTTCAAAACAAAAAACACAATTCATAGACCCTTTATTTATAAAGTTAAATAATAGAGAAGAGTTTCTTTTCTTGGTATCTAGTTACTTTTACTATAGAGTGATACAGTTACCTACCTAGTTACTTTTGAAATAGTGAGTAACTATAACTATTTTTTAAAGTAACATGCCCCACATTGCTGATTTTCTCACTAATCAAAATGTTTCAAGTCAAGTCATGTTTATTTGTATAGCCCTTAATCACAAGGAGTCTAGAAGGGATGCACAGACCACAGATTATTGCAAACCAAAGACTATTATGACACCATCATCTGATCTAAAACCTACATGAGGGCAAATCATACAAAGATATTGTCAACATAAAATATAGGTTATTCATATGCAATAGAATAGAAGTGTGTTTTAAGCTTAGATTTAAACATTTCCACTGAGGTTGCAGATCGAATCTCAGGGGGAGGAGCATTCCACTGCACAGGGGCCCGAATGGAAAACGCTCTCAAACCTGCGGATCTCTTCTTGGCTCTTGGAATCACTAGTAGACCAGCATTTTCAGAGTAAAGGCTCCGGACCAGAACATAGGGGGAAATTATATCTGAAAGACATGAGGGAGCAAGTCCATGCATGATTTTGTATACTGCCAACAGAACCTTAAAATCACATCTTAAGCTAACAGGGAGCCAATGCAGGTTAGCTAAAATCAGGGTAATGTGATCAAACTTTCTTGTCTTAGTTAAAAGCCTCGCTGCAGCATTTTTTACTAGCTGAAGGCTCTTGATTTTGGACTTCAGGAGGACGGAGAGAAGTACATTACATTGATCGAGACGGGAGGTAACAAACGCATGAATTATAAAACCCGCACCGAACTGGGACAGCATAGGGCGAATTTTAGCAATATTGCGAAGATGGAAAAAAGCTGCTCTAGTAATATTCTTAACCTGTGTTTGAAAGGTCAGATCATTTGTCATTGTTTTGAGACATTTTTGAGAACAAGTCACGGCATTTAGATGGACCAATAACTAGCATTTCGGTCTTTTCAGAGTTAAGGCGCAAGAAGTTGAGTGACATCCATTCATTTTTCTCAGTGAGGCAGGCCTCCAAAAACAGTTTAGTGTGGCAGATTCCCCCATCGGAAGATATAGTTGAGTGTCATCTGCATAGCAATGGAAACTGATATTATACTTGCGAATAATATCACCCAATGGAAGCATGTAAATGCTGAAAAGAAGGGGGCCAAGTACTAAACCCTGTGGAACACCACAGGTAACACTAAAGGGCTCAGATGTCATTTCACCATATTTAACACAGTGCGTCCTATCTGTGAGGTAAGATCTGAACCATAAGAGGACGGTTCCTGAGAGACCAATCCATTTTTCCAACTGTTCTAGTAAGATATTATGGTCATTGAAGTTTCTGTATTTTAATGAGGATAGCATGCAGACAATGAGAGAAGGGGAAGGAATAAGGAAATGAACCGTCACATTCAATATTTCGTGCATTTTCATACAACTGTAACCTTAACAACAAAGCAAGCATTTTTGTTCCCATTTCACAGTCAAAAAGGGATTTATTCTGTTGCCAGGGTGATGGGAATTCTCCAGCTGTGTTAATTAACCAAGAGGACAAGCTTGCACAGACGTTTGGTGAGTGTAGATCAACTTCCTCTTTGCGAACATTCCTAATTGCTCACAAAAGAAAAAAACCTGCCTGTATAGGAGGGAAAAGGTAGACAACCTTGCAGTTTAAAGCAGGGTTGTCAAACTCAATACAGCTCACGGGCCACCAGTTCAAAAAGAAATCAGTAGAATAAAAAGAAATAAGAAAAAAATAAAGTAAGAAAGATAGAAAGGAAGATAGAAAAAAAGGAAGAACAGAAGGAAGATAAAAGGAAAGATAGAAAGGAAGGAAGAACAGAAAGAACAGAGAAAAAAGAAAGAAGAAAGAAAGAAAGAAACAAAGAAACAAAGAAATAAAGAGACACACAAACAGAGAAAAAAAGATATGACGAGAAAAAGAAAGACACAGAGAAATAGACAAATATAGAAAGACCAAGAAACAGAAATATAGAGAGATATAAAGAAAGAGATAGAGAGATAGAGGGAGGAATAAAGATAGAGATAGAGAGAAAGAAGGAGAAAGAAAATAAGAAGAGAGGCTGTGAAAGAGAGAGAAAAATAGTGAGGGAGGGAAAGCAAGACTTAGATAGACTGAGATGGGGAGAAAGAAAGAGCCTAAAAACAAAGATATGGAGAAAGAAAGAGGGAGAAAGTGGAAAAGCGAGGGAAAAAGAGAGGGATGGAGGAAGAGAGAAAGAAAAAGAACGGAGGGAGGATGAAGGACAGAGTGAAAGAAAGAGAGAGAGGAAGGGAGAGAAAACTAAAGAATGCAAGAGAGAAAAGAGAAGAGGGAGAACAAGAGAATAAGAGAGAAAGAAAGAGAGCGAGAAAGAGAGAATAAGAAAGGGGAAAAGAGAGGGAGAGAGAAAGAGACAAAAAGAGAAGAAAAATAGATAAAGAAAGAAAGTCCCATTCTTCGCACTTTCACTCGCTATGTGCCCTAGTCACTCGGTTTTGCGCGTTCACGTGAAAATGGGGTGTGTCCCGATACTCTCAAGACCGAGGGAGAAGTGCCCTCAAACCATGTCATAACCACTTCAGACCTAGGGAGCTCTCTACCTCACTTGGCGGCGAAGTGACTACCCAGAAGGCTTTGCGAATTCCCAATATCAACAAACATGCCTGGAAAGGAACCGCACAAATGTAAGTAGTTTTCCACAACCACGCATCTATTTGCAACGAAATGTATTGAGATATCTTAGTTAGACATAAATGCAATAGAAAATCGTATTTTCGCGTTAAAACATGAACATTGCAAAATCGCTACTTTACGAAGTGCACAAGTCTACCGAGGGAGCTGCCAAAAAAAAAATCTTCACGCTACAAACTGTAAAGTAGGATAACTGTGCAGAAAACCACGGTTCAGCCCATCCCTGTTTGTATCTTAAACGAGTCGTGCTTTTACATCTTCATGCCCAGTCGCTAAAGGAGCATAGTCAGAATAACGTTCTGGATATATGCGCTTGTTTACTCTACACAATTTCGGGTGTCGTGTTTTATTTACAATATGATTCTTTCATGTGAGATCAGAATGCATTAGTTTTCATCATGCATCACGAGTAATGTCTCCGAATTTTACGTGGAAATACAGTTGAAACAAGTTACTATCACATAGTCCACTGCCTTCTCTGTAAACACATATTAAGTAAACTAATTACCTTCTCAAAATGTTGTTCAAATGTGGAGACAATTCTAAAGCCTATGTGATGCTGGCCAATAGAAGGCTCTTACAGCCATAAAAATAACATGTCAATTTTGTGTATCTATTCACTATCAAATAATTATCCAGAACACATCCTATAATTTCCTGTCTCACATCAACTTGTTGAGCATCCTATACACAAATGTTTTTGTACAATACACCAGCATTAAGTAATTCTTGTTTTTTCCATCCAACCTAAAGGCCACTGTAGAACGTCCCGTGGAAGAGCTGGTCACCATCACAGCTACCACACCATCCACACCACCGGGCACGTCGTTGGCATCTTCTAATCCGGCGCCAAACCCCAAATCACCCAGAAAAAAAATGAAGCACGATGCACTCCTTGACTTTTTGAAAGCGGAGTCTACACAAACATAGGGTATTATGTGAACGTGTGTTGTATGTTAACCCTTACTGTATTTGACCGAACGGGTCATTTTTTTAAAGATGAATCAGCACTACATAGCGCCGAAGCTGTCTTCAGTATAGCACATTTCTCCTCCGTTGATTGGAGACACGGAAAAGGTGATGAGCTTTCACAGCTGTAGCGGGAATTTTTAACGTTGCACGAACTCTCCAACTGACACACCACAGGTTGAGACTCGAGTTGTTTACATGTGACGTAGACCAATACGTCACTGAGGTCTACAGCCAATTCGTATTACGGCCATCTACTGGACTGGGGTGGAATCTTGCAAGTGTCGTCCAATTTCCTAGGGGACAATCTCCACTTTGCACTCCACTCACGGAGGGCACTCCTCTATCGAGGGACCTCACTGGAGGGTTCTCAGGGCCAAGTGAGAGGAATGGGATTGGGCCTTCTCGTGGGCCACATTAAAATCCTTGGTGGGCCGGCTCTGGCCCTCTGGCTGCATATTTGACACCTGTGGTTTAGAGAGTCTAAACCCCCCCCAAAATACCATATTTAATGAGCTATGTGTCGCACCGTCAAAATATTCTGCATCGCACTATAAGGCGCATGTAATGAAAACTACTGGAAGAGCAACGATTGCAATAAATAAGTCTTAAAAAAATGAAAATTCATATTTTATTGAACATAAATGCGGTAATCCCTAATTTTTGGGTCTTGCGTTCAAAAAAGGTGCTGCAACAGTCACATCCCTACAAGTAGAAATGTTTATTTATTTATCGAAGGTTGGGTGCGATGTTTGAGGTGTCCCAAATGTTGAAAATATAATATTTTCTCTGTTAAGTTTGTGCTAACAATGCTCAACTTATTTTTAAAGTAACAGAAATAGTTACTTTCCCTGATAACCAGTTACTTTAACCGTAGAATAATTCCATTACTAACTCAGTTACTTTTTGGAAGAAATAGTGAACAACTACAAACTAATTACTTTTTTGAAGTAACTTGCCCAACGCTGGCTGTTAGGCACTTGCAACACAGTAAAAAGCAGGAAAGGTGGGAGGGCACGTGGAGAGTCATTTCATGCTTGTGCTCACGTTTTTTTGTTTGTGTAGCATGAAAATGGTGAAAGTAAGTAAAGGACTGTTTCAAATACAGTCCGAACGCCAACCCAAATTCCAAAAAAGAGAGCAAAACAAGCAGCTCAACAGATGCTGTAATGATGATTTAAGTCAGAAGATTTTCAAATTCTGGACAGCACCTCAAATACTCTAATACACATTGAAACCAAAGATCAGACTCAATTTACAGGCTCAAGCATTTGTTTTACAAATTAAAATACTGTACTTTAAAGAGATTTTTTTTTTACAATTGATTTCTCCATTGTAAAATTAGCATTTTCAAAAAAATCTTGCTATTACATTGTGCCAGTATTTCCCATAGAAATGTGTGAAATAAGTAGACAATTTGAATTAGAGCAGAAATGGACAAGACTAGTTCGGTTTAACAAAGAAATAAGACTCCCACCCCCCGTATAAACATTTTTGTATGATAAAAAAAAAAATATGGGGAAACATAAAAGTTGACAGGTATTGAATTTTTTCGTGCACCTTATTGGTGATAGGAATTTTCTTTTTAGAGAACCGTCTTTTAGCTTGGCTCACTACATAGAGCCCTTCAGATTTTGTTAACCAATATATTACCTTTACTTTTTGACTCTACAGTGAACTTGTAACATGCTAACCAACTTTAAAGTCAAGCAACACAGAATCCCTTGAAATTTTTTTAACATAATAAAAGTGACAAATATTTACCCTTCAGTGCTATAAATAAACTAATAAATAAAATAACTTTTAAAAATTTACAATTCAACTGCTAACCAATGTAGACTGAAATAACACAGAACCTCTAAAAATATAAATTAAAATGTGTAAAACAAAAGGTAAAATACCATTAGTCTCTACTAAACATTGGCATTGCGGAACACAAAATGCCCAAGCTTTAAAGGACTGTTACAGATTCTTTTCAGGATAGACAATGCTTTCTGCTTTGCAGCCATTATTTTACTTAACATAAGTCCAATATATAAGTTTTCTCCTTTAAATCATTTTTATATCCTTTCCTTCTCTTTGTCCTAGTTTTAAATACTCCCCTGTATGACTGGTTTCTTCCCTCCCTTGTGCTGCTTGGCCCTAAAAAGTTAGTTTTGCATTTAACCTAGCTGTGTGACGATATATTATTAATATATTCTTCTCTTTTGATTTTTTTTTGGGGCAGGACTTATGAAAAAATAATGAAAGATTAAAGGGATAGTGTGTAATATTAAGTGCCTCTTGGTGATACAAAAATTTTCAGTAAAAACATTGAGTCGAAAAAAATACATGAACTATCATACCAATACTTTAGTGCACTTAAATTCGGATTATATTTTGTCGCCATCATGTGGATGCTATTGGAAAAAAAATGTGGTGTAAAAAAACTTACCTTCCTTTAGATAGATAGATAGATAGATAGATAGATAGATAGATAGATAGATACTTTGTTCATCCCCGAAGGGAAATTCACATTTCCAGCAGCATCCCTGAGCTGAGAACAATCGAGAACAATCGAAAATAACACGGGAGCTGCTGGAGTGGCTGCCATTCGTGACGGCGCCGGAAGAAAAGATTCAATTTGAATCATGTACAAACAAACAAACAATTGAATCATGTACAAACAAACAAACAAACAAAATATTCATGTTTCAATAAGTGGAGTGTTAATAAAATGGGGGAAAAATAATTTCTGATACTGATATAACCAGGTAAAACTAATTTTAAGTTACCTGTCCAAATGAATGTTGTGCCATCTCACCTTTCCCACTCTCTCTCCTCTCACCTTTCCCACTCTCTCTCCTGCAGTTGACTTGCTGCTGCTCGCTCCTGAAACTAATACTTACCTCTTTGTGTATTGTGCAGTCCCTTCTCAAGTTAATATGCACAAAGTAACACAGAACAATTCACGTTACAACTTTCTTCAAAAATAATCTTATGTGTATATATATATATATATATATAAATATATATATATGAGAATTAGTTCAGGATGTCCCCTGCCCAAAGATGGCTGTGATGGGCTCCAGCACCTCCGCGACCCTACTGAGGATAAGCGGTGCAGATAATGGATGGATGGATATATTTTGCATTAAAAGCAAGATTTACACCAGACCATTTCATTTTAAGCACCAACGACTGAACAGTGTGTGTTTCACTTCCATATCTATAAACGTTACACACACAAAAAGTTAAAATGTTTCAGTTCATTTATCTGGAAGCCTTTGAAAGTTGCATAGCAGCCGTGTTAGCATTCTATGCAAAACAGTAGCATTTATGCGCTAACGTCGACCGCAGTTAACGGTGACTTTGAGCACATTAGAAACAAAGTAAGATGAAATAAATATACGTTGGAACGTCTTGGAGAAGTTTGTCTTAATTGTATTTTGAAGAAAGGCAAAACTGAAAATATTACCAGCTTGAAATCGGCTGAACTTCTTTAGCACAGTTCTTCTCAAATAGTGGGGTGGGCCACATAATTAGAAAATAATTGAGAAGCACAGCTTTAGCATGTCGAGTAGACCAACTTCGTTGGCGACTGAAAGCATCTTCAAATGCTTTTCATGTTTTTGTGGGTCCGGAGTGTTTTATTGACATGGTGGCCTTTAGAGAAACTCAAACTTGACAAAGACTAGCACATTCGTTTTGGACTTTCTTCAAACTGTTTTACGTGCATGTGCAACTTAGACCGCAAAATATTTGATGCACAGACAGACACGGACAGAAAAATGACGGGACGACTGTCCAGCCAATCAGAATGCAGAATACAATGCCCACTGAAAATCCACAAAGTATTGAAAATGGGAAAAGTAAACCGCAATACAGTGAGTAACAGTATCGTAAATTCCGGACTTTAAGCCACTACTTTTTTCCCAAATTTTCAACCCTGCGACTTATTCAGAGATGCGGCCAATTTATGTAATTTTTTTAACGGCCGCCAGCGGCGCTCGAGTATGTAAGGTAAGATTTAGACCGGTGGAATATATGCGCCGAGGAAGATCACAACTTCTGAGCGTAAACATACCCTCACCGTGCAAATTGCACAAAATTAGGCTCATGACGCAGCTTCTAGGTCAAATGCAAACGGGCATATTGCTGGGGTGTATTGAAGTAAGGGAGCGTGGGGCGACATTATCATAATAAGGTTTCTTTCCGACATTGAGAAAGGCAACTTAGATGTCATTATCAAGGAGGAAGAAGCGGATGGTCTGCCGTGATTCTGACGAACACATCATTTATTTCCTTAACTGACTTATATGCAGATGTGCGAGCGTGTTTTTAGTAGCGTGAGGCTACCTCCCAAAGACACGGTTTAGGATGAAAGTTATATTATTGTTATTAAAGCTTTGAAAACTCTCACGATGTACCGTCTTTCTTTGTAAATATGTGTAATATGTATTTGCAACTGTATATTTTTGTAATGTATTTATTTGTATTTATTTGAGACACTTATTCTGCACAAGCAAATTAAAAAAGAGGGGCAGAGCGAACGCGGGCTGATGGGAAAGTGGGGACCAGTAAAGGTGAGTTTTTGTGGACACGGCGGACAATAATGGATATATATTTTTCCCACCCTTACCTTTGGAAATATACACTTTTTTTCCTTGGATTACTATAAACGGGCACCCAGAATCTGCAGTTCTGCAACAAATTTTAAGTACCTATATCATTTTACGTTCATTTAGGCAGCTGGGATTTTTGGGCGGTGTGCTACAATGAAGGACATTTAGTTTCAATCGCGGGACTTGGAGTTAGGCTTGGATTAATATCATATTTCTTTGATGTGGGTGCATGCGGCTTATATACAGGTGTGGCTTGTGTATGGACTAAATCAGCTTTCCCCTTAAAATGCGATGGGTGCGGCTTATAACCAGGTGCGCTCTATAGTCCGGAATTTACGGTAATCGGAAATCTAGTTCCACATCTAAATTAGTTTCATTCATTCATAAATGTTTACTGTATGTAGAAGCATTCCATTGTAATTATGCCTTTCTAATACATGTTTATCTAGGAGTGCTACATCCAATTTTGTTGTAAACAATGTTCACTACGTTGTTATTGTACTGTCCTTGATACGACACCGAGCTAAACCACCGAAGAAGGACCGTTAGCAAAGGGGACGTGTTATTGAAGCTTTAATTCCCTTATATGGCTGTTGAAACTGCAGAAGTACAATACAATGCATTGAGGCCATTTGCCAATAAGTTCATGGAAATAAACTGCATTAACTTTATATCTTTCTGAACTATTACAAGATACAGTTGTTTATAAACACTTTTAACAAACTTACAGCATTGCCTTATTAATCCTTCAACATGGATGAGTATGAATTGGACAGGCAACAGTCCTGTCAGCCATTGTCTGAGCCTCCATGACACGAGAAACCCAGAATTACAATTTTTTTTTTTACTTCACTTTTCAACTTAATGCTCAAAATAAAAAATAATGTAGACCACTTTATAATGAACGTAAATCAGTCTTTAGCAATGTATTACATTTTAAATACACTAACTTGTTTGTTAAAGAAAAACAGTTGCCCAATAGGGCAACACAATTAACAATTTGGTTTATATGAAACAGACGCACCTTCGAGTTTCGGGCATATTTGGGGTTTTTATGTGTATCTTATAGTCTGGAAAAATGGCAAATTAACATGACGTTGTTCCCAGCAGTAACAAAGTGGAACTTGGTAAAGAAACTGAGGAAAGGTTCTAGTTTCATCAGCAAGGCCTCTCAATCAGAGGCCAAGACTCAGCTTTTCGGGAGGCCCCTCAGCAAATTGTGCCCTGATGACACCCTCCCAAAACCCATCACTGTAAGTCCTTCGCTTGACCTTCATCTTTTGGGATCCACACTTGTTTAACACACTCACTGCCAATGACGGCTCTGGAGGTCAATAATTTTATTTTATCAGGCTGGCGTTCTGTGATTTTTCAACTTCCCTAGAGTGTTTTGTTGTAGTTTTTGCTTCAAATTAGAGGTAACATTTTGTCTCTGAGCCCTGGCCAAAAACACCGCACCTTCTCCAGAATCCTGACAAATAAAATATCAAAATTCAGGTTTGCTTCGGGCTCAGTCCTTCACATCAAATTAATTGGTCGGGCTTGGCTGGTTCGGGCTCAAATACCTGCATTCTCAGCATTAACTATTGACTAAATTAAATTCTAAAAATCAAAAATACACGGATGTACCAAATTTTTTACAATATTTTTAATTGGCTGTCAAATTTTATAAAGGTTAAAACCGACGTTTATCTTAATCGTCATAATTTCTAATGGCCCATTATAGTAAATTAGAGAAAAATAGTTTTGTCAAAGAATCATATTTCAGTTCAAGAAGTAAAGTTTTTTCTAAGTCCTATTGAGATAAAATTCATGTCATCGTTAATCATCATTGTGCAAACATGATTTCGGCGCTAGAAATGAATATTGTGGTAGCTGTTTATACAAGCTTAATTTGTTCCACTATCATGGATGTAGCTTCAACTGCTCGTGTATTAAACACATTTTTCCAATATGAAATAATTAAAAACGAATTGATCCGTTCCCAAAAGCGGTATGACTGTATAAGAATGCATATTTCATCATATTGACTAAAAATGTAAAGGAAAAACTAATTATCTGATGCCACATGACATTTTTTGCAATGAGGCAGGTTAGACCTGATGTTAGTATTTTGTATATTAGCATGAGACAGGGTTCATACACCTTTTCATGGCCAAATTTAAGCAGTTTTCAAGGCCAATATTCCAATTTCTCCTGTACCATTAAAAGAAAAAAAATCTTGTGTTAATCATGTTTTTTGCAGAGCTACAAATAGAGCTGTGATTTTTATTTAATATATTTGTAGCTCTGAACATCCATCCATCCATCCATTATCTGCACCACTTATCCTCAGTAGGGTCGCGGGGGTGCTGGAGCCCATCCCAGCCATCTTCGGGCAGTCGGCAGGGGCCACCCTGATCTGGTTGCCAGCCAGTCGCAGGGCACACAGGGACAGACAATTCGCTCGCTCATTCACACCTAGGGACAATTTGGACCGGCCAATTAATCTGACATGCATGTTTTTGAATGTGGGAGGAAACCGGAGTGCCCGGAGGAAACCCATGCAAGCACTGGGAGAACATGTAAACTCCGCACAGGAAGGTTGGTAGCTGTGCCGCACACACGCTAACCAACGCGCCGCCGCGCTGCCCTAGCTCTGAACAATACGTGTGTAAATATTTTTGAGACAAATTACTCCCCACATAGGTGTTGGGTAAAATTACAGATATGTGTAGCTTACATTTTCACATGCAGTAAGTTCTTCCCTTTACAATTTACCACTAAGAAACTCTACCTTAATGTCTTGCATGGGCCGTAATAAATGTCCATAATTGATATGTAATCCTTGAAATAATACACATATCAGAATTTCATAGTGCCTTATAGATTTAGTATCCAGCTGTCCTCTTGGACGCGGCCCTTAGGGGACAATGGCGGTTTTCCTAATAAATATGACGCTTCACATTCACAATACAGTACAAACTAATGCCAGTGCAGTTAACCATTTGGTAGGAAGAAATGCAATGGCAAAGCGAAACCACCAACATTACAGTGTCTGCATCATTTCTAAGCAGACTTGTTGAGAAACATGGCAACAATTTCATAAATTTATGAGCACTTCAACCAAAATTTAATCACTTTTCAAACGTTGCAAACACAAAATTAAAATGCAAGCATTTATAAGGATTTCAAAACCCGGACAAACCCTGTTAAGAGTACTTCATTCACACACAAACAATTCTTTCCTTTTTATTGAACAAGACAAAATGGAAAAAAAATCTGTCTTTTTCAAATGAATCAGAGTTCATGTTGCTTCTTCAGCATCCGATCACAATTAATTCACGATCATTCCTGGTCACGCAATAATGTCGACATTTCAATCCCAATTTCAATCCCCCTTCCCAGGAGATTCTGGTGTTGCTAAAGAAAAGGGGCCCGTCCACGGAGGGCGTTTTCCGGAAACCATGCAACAACAAGAACATGCGTGACATCAGGGACCGGCTCAATAATGGCTTGGAGGTGGACATGAAGGCGCAGCCTGTCGCACTGCTGGTCGGCCTGCTAAAAGTATGTTCCTCTCCGTTCCACTACATTAAAGGTGGGGTGCGTCGCTTAAGATGTTTTTAAAGGGATACCCAAATTCTAAAGCACTCAAAATGTGAGGGAAAAAAGTACACATTTTTTGCATCATATGTAGTTGCATAGTATCTAGAGGAGTGGGCCAAGATACCCCCTGCAGTGTGTGCAAACCTGGTGAAAAACTTCAGGAAATGTTTGACCTGTGTCATAGCAAACCAAGGCTACTGTACCAAATATTAACAGTCATTTTCTCAGGTGTTCAAATACTTATTTGCAGCTATATCATTCAAATAAATCGTTAAAAAAAATCATGCATTGTGATTTATGGATTTTTCTTTTTAGTTTATCCCTCTCACAGTGCGCCTACAATGAAAATGTCAAACCCCTCCATGATTTCTAAGTGGGAGGAATAGCGGGGTGTTCAAATACTTAATTTCTTGACTGTATGTATATATATATATATATATATATATATATATATATATATATATATATATATATATATATATATATGGTTAGCGCTTGTGCGGCACAGTTCAAGTCATGGGAACCTGTCGTGGGTTCAAATCCAGCTCCAGACTTCCTGTGCGGAATTTGTATGTTTTCCCCGTGCTTGCGTGGGTTTCCTCCGGGCACTCCGGTTTCCTCCCACCTTCCAAAAACATACATTTCAGGTGAATTGGCCGGTCCAAATTGTCCCTAGGTGTGAATGAGCGAATGAGTTGTCTGTCCCTGTGTGCCCTGCGATTTGCTGGCAACCAGTTCAGGGTGTCCCGTGACCACTGCCCGGAGATGGCTGGGATGGGCTCCTGGCCCCCCCGCGACCCTAATGAGGATAAGCGGTACGGCTAATGATATATATATATATATATATATATATATATATATATATATATATATATATAAGGTGCATGTCCACTGTGAAAGAGAAAATCCAGATATCATAATGAATGATTTTTTTTAACAATTTATTCGTGTGATATATTGCAAATAAATATTCGGTCTTGATTCCTTTGTCTACAGACACCCACCCATTGCCCCACTCTTTCGCTGAGTCCTCAGGTAATGGCCCCGTTTGCAAATTAAAATAATACTAATTAGGGCCATCTGAGCCTAGAATTTGGACAAGGGGATCATTTGATCCCTCTCTGGCCATCCATGAGGGTACAGAAATTCCTGGGTCTTCTTGTGTTAAGAGTTTTTCCCTTATTAGTAATTTTCATCATCCTTAAAGGCAGTGTCCGAAACTTCAAAATATTTTACTGGCTGATGCCATCTTCTGACAGAATTGGATCATCGGATCTCCTTTTGTTGCAAGCTCAAATAAACTTCTTTTTCATCTTTTTGAAGTCTGGGTTGGCATATGGACTGTATTTTATACAGTCCTCATCTTACTTTCACCATTCACATCATAGAATAGAATAAAAACCGCCAGCATGTGTGGGAAATCAGTCTCCTCCCTCCCATGCTCCTTTCCACTAGCGTAATGGGCTCTGTGGCCAGAACACCAAGGATAAATGTGAGATAAAAGCTGACCTCAAATTATGCAGCCAACCCTCAAGCCTATGCTGTCCTTTAATAAGGGAAAGAGTTTTTTTTTAAATGCTATCATTTTTGGGGTGCCTGGGTTGAATTTCTGGGTGCCAGAGCACTCCCAAAAACGGGCTGGTTACGCCTATGCATTTGAGTATAACCAACCCACTTTATACTGGAAAATGAAGGCAAATAAAGTAGATCTGAATCTGAATCTGAATCTGAATCTGAAAACACTTGGATAAAAGATAAGAAGAGTGTATACGTGGAGAAATTAAAAAAAGGTAAACTTCCTGCCTTCTGTGTTTCAAATATATATTTTTCCTTACACAAAGGGCTTTAATCGTCATAATTAAAGCGTGAAGTTACCATTAGGTTAAATTTTCCCTTTTTTTTTTTAGAGCTTTCTAAAAGAACTGCCTGGAAGCTTGCTAGTGTGTAACCTTCATAATGAATGGACAAGTGCTCTGGAGCCAGAAGAGAGCAATCAGCGAATACAAGCACTCAAACGGTAAACTATGATGCCTCGTTTCACACTTTCACATCTTTATCAAAGTTATTGTGTTCTTAAAAATGAGAAATTTCTTGGTATAACTGCACAGTAGAGGTCTAAAAAAAATCCAGCCCGACCCGGCCCAAGTCACGGGTATATAAACCCAAACCTGCCCAACCCCGATGGATAAACTTGATTTGATAAACCAAGCCCGAAGCTTTACTAAGACGAGCCCAAGTCACCCGAAGCTTTACTTCGGCCGTGCGTATTTCAGCGCCAAAGTGTGGGTTTTGGCTTGGGTATGCAGCTTAGGGTTTACTTGTGGCCGAGCCCCTAAAATCAATTGTGCACTTCGAAGTGCAGCGCCAAAATGATTTGTTTTGTGCCAAAGTACGCATTTCAGCGAAGTGCTGTAAAATTACGAAGTGGCACCAAAAAGGAAATAATATCCTGCAGATTACATGATGCCAATAGTGAAATATTTGGCCAAAAAACATAGAGAAAGCTTCTAAAGCTTGTAAGCTATTGGCGAGAAGCGGAAATTACGTCTGACGTCGGGCGGGAAAAGGAACCAGCGCATCTAATTTCTTTCGATTTGGTGATTTGGAATTAAACTAATAGTTTGGTTAGCATGTTCTCTATGAAAGAGTTATCTGAATAATATTATTTCAGCGCCGAAATGCGCACTTCGGCGCTCAACTGTTACTCAAGTAAAAGTACTTTCACTTTTCAGAAAAATATTACTCAAGTGGAAGTTAAAAAAAGTCATGTAAATGAAAGTAAGTGCATGCTTCACAAAAGGAAAAAATATATACGCGAGAGAGAAGCCCAGCCCGGCCTGACTTAATGATTGACATTTTAAGTCAGCTTTGGAACCGTGCCCAAGATCTTACCTCTAGTGCACGGGGCGTATTTATACCATAGATTTTCCTGTCCACCCCCCTAGTGTGGTTGACAAGCTCCCCAGGCCCAACCAACTCCTCCTCCAACATCTCATCTGTGTCCTTCATCACATCCTTGAAAATGCCGGCCGCAACAAAATGGACGCATATAACCTGGCCGTGTGCATCGCGCCCACCTTGCTGCAGACGGAGGTCACGCCAATTGACGACCAGAAAGACACGATGAAAAAGGTAGAGGAATGTACCTTGTACGGAAAAACCTTAATTTATTTGCCATCTATCCATCCATTATATTCCCCCTGCTCAGAGTTGCTTTGTGGGAGGCAGCAGCCTCGGTTGAGAATTCCAGATCTCCCTATTCTTGCCACTTCATCCAGCTCATCCGAAAGGATCCCAAGGCGATCCTAGGCCAGCCAAGAGACATTGTCTCTCTAGAGAATCCTGAGTTGTCCCCGGGCGTTTCTGCCGCTGGGACGTGCCCAGAACAGTCCAGGAGCTATCTTCATCAGATGCCCGATCCACTTCAGTTGGCTCCTCTCTATATGGAGAAGTGGCTCAAGACTGAGTCCCTTCCTAGATGACCGAGCTTCTCACCCTATCTCTAAGATAGAGTCCAGCCACCCTGTGTAGGAAACTCATTTCAGCCGCCTGTATCCAGGAGCTCATTCTTTTGGTCACGACCAACAGTTCGCGACCATAGGGAAGGGTAGGAGTTTAAATCGACTAGTAAATCGAGAGCCTTGCATTTCGGCTCATCTCCTTCACCACGACAGACCGGTACAGGGTCTGCATGACGGCAGACGCTGCACTAATATGTCTTTCGATCACCTGGTCCATCCTGTCCTCTAACCATGAACAAGACCCCGAGATACCTGAACTCCTCCACTTGGGGCAGGATCTCGTTCCTAACCCTCAGAGAGCATACCACCATTTTCGGCTGAGAACCGTTGTCTCAGATTTTTATCCTGGCTGCTTCAAATTCGGCTACATTCCGCTCAAGTGAGAGCAGAAAATCACTGCTTGAGGAAGCCAACAGCACAACATTATCTGCAAAAAGTAGAGATGCAGTGCTAAGGCCTACAAACCAGACCCCTTCAACACCAAGCGGCAGCCTTAGCGGATTCCTACTTCCATTAGAAACAAATTTGACTTACCGCCGATGACGCGGAGCAAACTCAGGCACTGGTTAAACAGGGACCGTGCAGCCCAGAATTGACTGTCCGCTACCCCATACTACCGAAGTACCCCCCACCGGCCTCCCCGAGAAACAAAGTCAAATGCCCTCTCTAAGGCCACTAAAAACATGTAGACCAGATGAACAAATTCCCATCCACCCTCGAGGACTCTGTATAGAGGGTGGTAGAGCTGGTCCACTGTTCCTACTGAGTCCGAGAGTTGACTTCAGTTTTTGACTTCCTGACATTCCTGACATAGTATTCCTCCGTCCTTTCCAGTACTTCAAATAGACCTTAATAGGGAGGCTGGGAAGTGTCATTCATATATTTATTTGTATTGCCACAGATTACAGAGCTCACTCAATTTCTGATCCAACATTGTGAGATCCTTGGAGAGACTATCCCTCACCTCCTTGATACTGATGCAGGTACAAACTCCTTGTAATAAAAATAAGTCAAAGGTCAGGTGGAAGATGCGAGCAAGCTCAGTTTGATGTTAGATTAAGTAGTAACCGAATAAGGACCCGTGACATCCAACCAGATTAAATACAGTACAGTATTACCTCGGTTATCGCGGTTAATAGAGGGCAGAACCCCCCGTAAAAATACAAAATCCGCGAAGTAGCGCATGCCGTCAGCAAAGCACACAAGGGTAAAACCCAACTCAAGAATATGTCTTCACCGACTGAAAGTATACAGCTGTAACAAAATAACAACTAGTGATCAACAAATAAAAGCACAGAACACAGAACTGAGGTTAAATGGGCTTTATTGTCATTATATAAAAGTACAACGAACCTGGACAGTTTCTCGGTTCAGTTTAAAAAAATTGATTTGGAGCATGGCTGACTAGCTGCATGCTAGCATGGTATACCCTCAGACTGAGCCAGGTTTCTGCGGTGGTTAAAATGCAACCGTCCCGTACGTTCTCGGTCCTGGTCATCCGTTTCATGGGCAATGCATCCGTAGTTTATGAGCTTCAGGCTAGGCAGTGGTAGCTTGTGAAAGTTATTACGTAGCCTAATCCACAGAGCACCCGCTGGTGTTCACCTTTTTTCTTGCGCTTTTCTGACTTTACTACTACTTTAGTCCGATTTAATTGATTAATTTCTTCTCAATATAACGAGATGCTGAAATACTAGCTGTAACTGCTTTACAGTTTGTTTTGGGTAGACACATTAATTTGTGACAGCATCAACCAGCCTACCACAGTCGCGTACACAGACAATCATGCCCACACATCACACACAGTCCTCAATCCCCCAATCTGCCCTGTGATAGCATATGCTCTGCGCTATTTGCTGAAGAATACAATGCACGATACGTTGATATTAATGACAATAAAGACAATTCAACTTAGTTCAAAATCCACAAAGCAGTGAACCAGTGCTTTCCGAAGTAGAGAGTTGTCTCTGGAATCTCTTGTTTTTCGCGGATGTGTGGCTCGTAATAGTAAAAAATCTGCTTAGTAGTGACATATATTTATTTATTGATTGATTAATTTATTCATTCATCAATCTATTACACTTTGTTCTGTCAAATTATAGTTTTAAAAATAATCTTGCTGTTATACTGTATTGCACTGATTTCAGGAATTATCCTTACTTCATATTAGATTTTGTCACAATCATGTGGAGGTTATGGGAGAGCGAAACTGTGGGGTGAAATACTTTTACCTTTCTTTAGCACAGGGGTCTCTAACCTTTTTAAGTGTCGAGCTACTTTTTGTTAATAATTAGTGCAAGGGGCTCCCACTTTGATATGGATTTCTAAAATAGCAACTTAGATATAGGGCTTGGTATGTAGCTAAATAGGTTGCTTCATAGTTAGGTATAAAAGTAAACAGGAACAAGACTAACAGGGAGCTAGATAGCAATTAAAGTACTAAAAATGTACTATAAATAGCCAGGTAGTAAGCTAAAGAACAAAAAGCTAGCTAACTAACCTAACTAGCTAAATACAAAGCCAAAATACAGCTTGATAACCAGCAAAAAAGTTCAAATGTTTGATAGGTAATATGCAAACAATTTAAAAAGCTAGCTAGATAGCGTAAAAAGGTAGGAAGTTAGCTAGCTACAATGTTAAAAAGATAGCCAGACAGCTAGCTAAAAAAATAGCAACTTTTTGATCATTCGCTTGATAGAACCCATAAATTGGAATTTAGTTTGATGTATTTTCTATTAAAAAAAATAAAATAAAAGGATGAATAGATAAATTTCGGAACCTCAACTTTCATTAGGGGCACTCTGGTGCCCGTGGGGTCCACGTTGGAGACCCCTACTTTAGCATGTCGAGAAATCCAATTTTGTAGGCGATATACAGCATTTTCTTGCTTCATTTGGTGCTAAAGTCGGTCCACAGCGTTATGTTTACATGATAGCTTTTAGAGAGACTCAAAATCAATCATTGATATCCGCATACATATTGTAGGTTGGTCTGTTTTTGTTAGCCTGCAACATTATTGACACGCAAGCAGTCACAGAAATAAAGGGGTGGGGCAATTGTTTAGCCGGTCAGCATGTAGAACAAAATGCACAATGAACATAAGCAAAGCAGAAAAATATTTAGAGTCCCTACACTACATGTGTCAAACTCCATAAAAGTTTTATCTTGAAATCGTACGTCCTTGAATCATAATTCAATTGTGAGCCTCCCAAAAGAACCCCACCCCTCCAGCTAAGGCACACTTCTTATGCCATCCATTTACTAGTCTGTCCCCTCTGAATGTTTTATCTACCATGTGGCCTCTGAGCTAAAATTAGTTTGACACCCCTACTCCACACTATTTTTTGCAGACTCCGTGTCCTCCGAGCATGCACGACTCTCCGGGGACGGTGTTGTCAGCGGGACGGGATCATCCCCTTCCCTCAGCCCGAGCGTGACCGTTTCCACCTGCTCATCTGACGGGTTATCTGACTCCAAGCCCGCCTTGGACCGTCGCCGCTCTGAGCCCATCATTCTGGCCTCAGTGGACGCCATGGCCATCTGTGGCTACTCCAAGAGCCACGACAACTGCTCTTCTCAGAACCTTGCCGGGCAGTCTTTGAAAAAACATATCTCTGAGGGCTTCTTTTGGCAGCCTCCTGGTTTGTCCTTTCCAAACCCGATTCAATTCATGGACTGTTCTAGCTCCTCTCTCGAAAGTGCCACCTTCAACCGATCCGAGGTTTCCGTGTTCACAGGCTCCCCTGCAGGCTCTCCGCCATGCTCAAGGAAGACCATCCAGAACACCGTGACACCTCGAAGATTTCAGAACATCACCATGTTGAACTCAGATGAGACCGGATGTTCGAGCTCATTGAGAGCCGCCTGTGAGGTCTTGATGCGGCCCAGGAGCTTAGGTCAATTCAGCAGGAATAGCCAAAAGAAGGAGCACCGGAACGAAGACCCCATCCCTTTGGGATTGCTCCAAGAGAACTGTCATTCAAAGCCACGGCCTGTGTTGTCCGCAGAGGTCTTCAGACACGTGGACAGCAGGTTGCTTTGCAGTCCGCCTTCGTACGAACAAGCACTGCAAAGGGTGCTTCTTCCCCCGCAGTACGGATCTATGACGGTTTATGACGCCATAGCCCTCGAGAGAAAATCTTGCCCCGCTTCCGGGTTTTACTCCTACTTGGACAGTCCAAGGCCAACCTTCCGCCAGAGGGCCACGTCTGAGTCGATGTCTCCGAGGTGCAGTCAATCAATACATGAAGAGTTTCTGTTTGCTAAAGAGTCCCATGTTTGAACAACCAATCAAACAGCTGAACATACTTTTTCTTCCTCCTGGGGGTGAATTCGTAACTTCTGGACCACTTTTAACTCAGTTGATTCTATGAATTGCTAGGAATTGATCATTTCTTGATAAGTGCATCTGAGTAGGACATTGTGCCCTGATTGCTCCTCCACAGTCCAGTTATTTGGTAGGGTTACGTAACACTGACATGACAAAATGAATAGTGTTTTGGGGCTTGGGTCCTTCAAAATGATTTTTTTTTTGTCCAGACTGGGGGTAAATGCTGCTCGAGAAATGGTTGTGCATTGCTAGGTGATTATTCTCCCAAGTCCAGTTATATTCTATTTAGAAACCACATATGTGTATATGTATATATGTAGGGCTGTGTAAATTAGATCTTTAAATCAGAAGTTAATGATTAACTCTTGAAATATCGTTTAAAAGTAGGCAAGGCAAGTTTATTTGTATAGCACAATTCATACACAAGGCTTTACAGTAATGGCAGACAGGTTAAAAACACACAATAAAAGACATTGAAAATTTAAAATGAGTTTTTTAAAATGCATTAAAACCACAGATAAAACATAATAAAATCAATGAATTAAAATAAGGTAAAAGTGAAGAGTGCAGATAGAACCCAGTTGTATGCGCAGTTGAACAGAGCTGTTTTCAGCCTGGACTTAAACATTGTCAGAGTAGACGCCTGTCATCTGGAAGACTATTCCAGAGTTTAGCTGCATGGAACTGAAACGCAGCTTCACCCTGTTTAGTCTTGGCTCTGAGCACCAGCAGAAGGCCTGTCCCTGAGGTTCTCAGGGTCCGAGATGGTTGATATGGGACCAACATGTCACAGATGTACTTTGGTGCTAGACCATGAAGAGACTTAGACACCAGCAGAGTTGTTTTAGGGCCCGATCACACAGCCGTTTGAGTCTGTATCGCGGGTAAAATTTTGCGATTTTTTTTTTTGCCCGAGATTTCCCGCGATGGAAAATGCGCAAAATTGGCCAACCTGCTGTTCATCGGTGGTATGCCCGCAAAACAGACGCCGGCGACTGTTCCGCTTCCTCATCGCATCATTTCCGCGTCATTTCCGCGTGTGGACCACGGGTATAAAAGCTGCCGAGCCGGTGTTATGCAGAGAAATGCATCCTTGCCGAGATTTGCATCCCCTCGCTACTACAACCACTTTTACATCGTTTTATGTCACTTTTATATCACTTTTAGGGAATTTAATGGCGAACATATAACCAAAACCACTTTGTCTTGCATTTGTTGGGAATGTAATACAACTTAAACCATTCCGTCTTTGTATTTGTTGTGAATGTAATCGAACGGTAATGCACGCCGTATACAAATCACTTTTGAGCAGGTGACGTGTTTATTTTGCCTTTTTCGACTCAAATCGCTAGTATTTAAACTGTTATGCACTCTACCAAAAAGCTTATTTCTGCATAATAAGCTCTACGGTAGAGTGCATAACAGTTCTCAAAAGTAATTTATATACGGTGTGCATTACCGTTCGATTACGTTCACAACAAAAACAAAGACGGAATGGTTTAAGTTGTATTACATTCCCAACAAATGCAAGACGAAGTGGATTTGGTTATATGTTCGCCATTACATTCCCTAAAAGTGAGATAAAACGAGGTAAAAGTGGTTGTAGTAGCGAGGGGATGCAAATCTCTGCATAACACCAGGCTGTAGAAATCATAACCGCTCAAGACACAGTCCCGTGAAGATCAAGATTTCAAGCTATGGCACTGAAGAAGCCAATATGTTATTATTGTAATAGTTTTTCATTTTTATTTTATTATCTTGTTATGAAATGAAAAGAAATGTCAAGAAATAAAAATGGATTAAGACGAGGTCACTACGGTGACGGGGATCCATGTTCATCCCTTGACGTCTCGAGCACAACTGACGTGTGCTCGGCAAATCGCGCTGTATATACGCGGAGAAAGGCGTTTGACCGTCACACGCGTTACACACGCTAATTTCACGTAATAACATCGCGATACAGGCGCATAACATGCTATGACCGTGCTCCAGCCACGATTACCCGCTGAAATTTCGCGTCCTACCCACGTGTAACCACGCCCATCCCCACAGCATGATGCTGCCACCACCATGCTTCACTGTAGGGATGGTATTGGCCTGGTGATGAGCGGTGCCTGGTTTCCTCCAAACATGGCACCTGGCATTCACACACCTGTGTCAAACCTACCGTTTCTTTCTAAAATACTTGAAAAAGTAGTGGCACAGCAGCTGAATGATTTCATGTCCAAGAACAATCTCTTTAAATCAATGCAATCAGGATTCAGGGCTACCCACTCTACTGAGACAGCTCTGATTAAGGTAACCAATGATCTCCTACGGGCAATGGACTCTGGCGCATCATCACCTTAGTGCTGCATTTGACACACTGGAACATAATATCTTGCTAGAATGGTTGGAAAAATGGATTGGTCTCTCAGAAAACGTCCTCTTATGGTTCAGATCCTACCTCTCAGATAGGACACACTGCGTTAAATATGGCGAATTGACATCTGAGCCCTTTAGTGTTACCTCTGGTGTTCCACAGGGTTCAGTGCTTGCCCCCCTTCTCTTCAGCATTTATATGCTTCCACTAGGTGATATTATTCGCAAGTATTATATCAGTTTCCATTGCTACGCAGATGACACTCAACTCTATCTCCCGATGGAGGAATCTGCCACACTAAACTGTGGAAATTTGGAGGCCTGCCTCACCGAGATAAAAGAGTGGATGTCACTCAATTTCCTGCGTCTTAACTCTGAAAAGACTGAAATGTTAGTTATTGGTCCATCTAAGTCCTGTGACTTATTCTCTAAAACTGCTGTGAACATCGACAATTGCCACATCACACAGAGCGACTCACTTAAAAATTTAGGTGTCATATTTGACCCCGATCTGTCCTTTCAAACACATGTGAAGAAAATTACTAGAACTGCTTTCTTCCATCTTCGTAATATTGCTAAAATTCGTCCTATACTTTCTCAGTCGGATGCGGAAATCATAATTCACGCGTTTGTTACCTCCCGTCTCAATAACTGTAATGCACTACTTTCCGGTCTTCCGATGACCAGACTCAAGAGTCTTCAGCTGGTACAAAATGCTGCAGCGAGGCTTTTAACTAGGACAAAAAAGTACGATCACATCACCCCAATTTTGGCTAACCTGCATTGGCTCCCTGTTAGCCTAAGATGCGATTTTAAGGTTCTCCTATTACTATACAAAATCATACATGGACTTTCCCCCTCATATCTTTCAGATCTGATCTCCCTCTATGTTCCGGCCCGAAGCCTTAGTTCTGAGAGCGCCGGTCTCCTGGTGATCCCAAGAGCCAAGAAGTGTTCCGCTGGTTCGAGGGCGTTCTCTATCCGGGCACCGGTGTTGTGGAATGCTCTTCCCCCTGAGATCCGATCTGCTGCCTCAGTGGACATGTTTAAGTCTAAGCTTAAAACTCACTTCTACTCTATAGCATATGAATAACCTAAACTTCTTATATGTAATAACTTGTGAAGCCCTTTGAGACTATTTGTGATTAAGGGCTATACAAATAAAAATGACTTGACTTGACTACAGTAGTCTGACCTGCTAGAGATAAATGCATGGATAAGTTTCTCTTAGTCTGGTTTTGACAGTAAACCTTTGATTCTGGCAATGTTTTTGAGATGGTAAAAGGCTGATGATGTTATGGATTTAATGTGGCTGTTAAAGTTTAGGTCTGAGTCCATTATTACCCCGAGATTTCTAACCTGATTTTTAGCTTTTAAACTAAGTGATTCCAGATGACTGATGACACTTTCTCTGTGTTTTTGTGGGCCAAAGACAATGACTTCAGTCTTGTCTGGGTTTAGTCAAGTCAAGTCAAGTCACATTTATTTATATAGCCCTTAATCACAAAAATGTCTCAAAGGACTGCACAGGATTACAATTACAAAATTACACAATTACCTGATCTTAAACCAGCATGCGGGCAAGGAACAACTCAAAAACCTCAGTGTGAGGAGAAAAGAGAAACCTTGAGAAAGGACCTCACATGTGGAAATCCCCCTTCCAGGATTGACCAGGGTGAATTACAATTAGCATTACTGTACACATAATAGTAAACATTAGGTAAGATGTTGAAAATGTCCGGAAAGTGCATGACATCAACGACACCCCCAGCCTGCAAACCAGTCCAGAAAGTCTATGACGGCCACGACGCTGCCTCCCGTCTCTGCCAGCTGGTAAATGCAGGGGTTGACATGCTGCAGGTCAGACGCTGGTCCGCTGACCCATCCCAAATCATCCTTCTCCTTCGTATCAGCCAGGCAGGCGTCGGAAAAAGACAGGACAAAACAGAATATGAGGTGGGCATCAATCATATGCTTTGGAATAGAAGTGTGTCTTAAGCCTCGATTTAAAAACTTCCGTTGAGGTTGCAGATCTTATCTCCAGAGGCAGGGCATTCCATAACACCGGCGCCCGGATGGAGAACGCTCTCGAGCCTGCAGACTTCCTGGCTCTCAGAGTCACAAGTAGACCGGCATTTTCCGAGCGCAGACTCCGTGCAGGAACATAGGGGGAAATCAAATCGGAGAGATAAGAGGGTGCAAGCCCATGCAAACATTTATATGTTAATAAGAGAACCTTAAAGTCACATCTTAAGTGGACTGGGAGCCAGTGCAAGTTGGCCAATACAGGAGTAATATGCTCAAACTTTTTGGTCTTAGTAAAAAGTCTAGCTGCCGCATTCTGAACCAGCTGCAAACTTTTAATGCTAGACATCGGGAGACCAGAAAGCAATACATTACAGTAATCAAGCCGAGAAGTAATAAACGCATGAATTAAAATCTCTGCATCTGATTGGGACAGCATCGAACGAATCTTCGCAATATTACGGAGGTGGTAGAAAGCTATTGTAGTAATATTTTTCACGTGTAACTGAAACGACAGATTAGGATCAAATATAACACCTAGATTTTTGACCGAGTCACTATGGGTGATATTACATTTGTCTAGGTTCAGGGTAGTGTTTGAAAACAACTGACGACAGTGAGCTGGACCAATAATCAACATTTCAGTTTTTTCTGGGTTAATGCGTAAAAAATTATTTGACATCCATCTTTGAATCTCAGTAAGGCAAGCCTCCAGATTTCTACAACTTAAATGTCCAGTTTTTTCCAGTGGCACATACAGTTGAGTGTCATCTGCATAACAATGGAAACTAATATTATACTTGCGGATAATGTCACCAAGCGGGATCATATAAATACTAAAAAGAAGGTGGCCAAGTACAGAGCCTTGAAGAACACCACAAGGGACATTAGATTGTTTAGAGGTCAGATTGCCATAGTTAACACATTGCATCCTGTCTGACAGGTAGGACCTAAACCACGAGAGTACAGTTCCTGAGATACCAATCCGTTCTCGACGAACCAATAATATGTTGTGGTCGACCGTATCAAAAGCAGCGCTCAGATCCAGCAGCAGTAACATTGATGAGGCACCGGAATCTATTGTTAAAAGGAGATCATTGGTTACTTTAGCCAGGGCTGTCTCAGTAGAGTGATTTGCCCTAAATGCTGACTGGACAGTTTCAAAAAGGTTATTTTCGGACATGAAGTCATTTAGCTGCTGTGCAACGACCTTTTCAAGTAATTTTGCAAAAAATGGCAGATTTGACACTGGCCTACAATTACCTAGGCTTTCTGGGTCAAGGTTAGGTCGCTTAAGCGTGGGTTTAATGACGGCAGACTTGAAGGCTACAGGAACAATACCCGAGGATAGCGATATATTGATAATATTTAAAACTGATGGTCCTAAGATCCCAAACAGATCCTTCACCAGTGAAGCTGGACACGGATCAAGCAGGCACGTAGTTTGTTTGGCCCTACTGACCATCTGTGTTAAATTATCAAGGGACAAATCATTGAAACTGGAGAATGTTTCTGAACAACCGCCGACACAGTCCATACCTAACACCTCCACATCTTTGATTTTGGAGGAGGAAACAGAGCGTTCTTTTAAAATTTCATTCCTGATTAGTTGAATCTTTTTATTAAAAAATTCCATAATGTGTTAGCAGAATAAGTGCAACCATTTGGGTTAAGTTGTTGTCTGGTAAGTTTCGCCACTGTGTCAAACAAAAATTTCAGATTATTCTTATGTTTAACAATAATCTTAGAGAAAAACGAAGCTTTAGCTGAGGCAAGAGCTACTTTATATTTCAGCAAACTGTCACACCAGGCCAGTCGAAAAACCTCCAGCTTAGTAGTGCGCCATTTTCGCTCAATTTTTCTGCATCTTTGTTTGAGTAACCTAGTTTCTTCAGTAAACCAAGGTGTATTCTTCTTGGGTCAGAATTTATACTTTAGGGGCGCCACAGAATCAAGAACATTAACCAAAGCAGTATTGAAGTTGTTTGTAAGTGAGTCAACAGACCCAGTGTACGAAGGGAAGGCTGCAGTTACCGTAGGTAATAATTCTTTTAAGGCTAACACCGTTTTAGGGCGGATATTGCGACTGCTAAAGCTTAAATTTTCCTTATCACAGTAAACATTAAACAGCACCTCACATTTAACAAGATAGTGATCAGAGATGGCATTAGGATACGGTAACACTGTAACATTTGAGGCTACTACGCCACGGGTCAGGACGAGATCTAGAGTGTTCCCATCTTTATGAGTGGGCACATCGACTATTTGATTGAAACCAAATGTATCAATCAGTGACTTAAATGCAATTGCAAGTGAATTTGATGGGGAGTTTATGTGAACATTAAAATCACCAATAATTACAACATTGTCCGCATAAGTTACTAAGTCTGTTAACAGTTCCACAAACCTAAATCCCTTCTGATTGCAAAAACTTGCCAGCCACCGGTTTAGCAAGACTAGTCTGCTAAACCTCTCATCATTGCCTCTCGCAGGCAAGGGGCCAGAGACAATTACTCAATGCCGACTCATCTTTCTGGCGAGATTACAGGTCCTAGCAATATTTTTCTTTGTAATCTCAGATTGTCTCATTCTGGTATCATTAGAGCCAACCTGAATGACTATATCGGTGTGGCTAGCCCTGTCCTGGTGTCTAGGTTTGCTCGTCAGCTCCCTCAAATTAGCCTCAATGTCGGGTGCTCTGGCCCCAGAAATACACATAACCGTGGCTGGGGTGCTAAGCTTTATGTTACGGGTGATGGAGTCACCTATAACTAGGGTGCGGGAGCCAGTAGACCGGGGTGGAGTGGGACTAGCTAGGGGGCTGAACTTGTTATGCGTCTGAAATGGCTCACCGCGATTAGCATGCCGTTTAGGGCTAGTGCTAACCGGACTAGCAGGTTCGCTACAACCCACGCTAGCAGTGGTGTCCGAGGCACCTAACATTTTCCGTTTAAACTGCTCTAGCTCACGGACACGTCCCTTTAGAAGGGCTACTTGCCTACGGACAAGGGAGCAACCTTTACAGCAACCCATACTCACTTGTAAGCGTCGGATGCCAAAGAGCGTCTTAGCAGCCGTGGGAGGGGATGCCCTTCAACAACGATCGGCAGCAGCTTCCGACTGTTAAACAATTGTGCGCGGCATATATGTTGTGTATGTAGTAGGGTTGTAGTAGGATTCAGAGACAGGCACGGACGGTACATTCATAGAGTGTTTACTTAACTTCTTCTTCGGTAGTTCTCAAGCACAAGTACAAGGCTGCACATTAGTATACAGCGACACCGCAGGAAGGGGAGTGTATTACACGACACCACATATTCCCTTTTTTGTTAGAATAGGACACAAACAGTAGCATTAATCTAAAATACGCAATAACTCTTCGGTAAGTATGAGCTTATAGAAAACAAACATTTCAATATTCATTACCAGATTAGAGGTAAATATTTATCAAAGGTAAGCAATATTGTAAGGAACTATACTGTCAATATCGGTAAGCAAAAGTGTGTAAACCTTGTAAACTTAAGCAGACTGTATGAAGATCACATCATAAACAAACATGACAATTTTTTAAACAATGAACATTCATCATGTCTTTTTTTTTTAAACATCACCACATCTTTCTGTATCTTTTTTTTTTTTTTTAAGTCACGTAATCTTGAAGCCATGCAGGAGCATGTCGTATTCTCGGTGCACTCGGAGAGGGATGTGGTGAGGGCACAGTTTCAGGTTCAGGTGGCTCAGCACCTTGGTTGCTTGGCAGGAGGCAAGCATCAGCATCAGCAGGCTGTGGCGCTGGAAGAATGGGCAAGGTGGAAAGCATTCCACACCTTTCCATCAGACAGCAGATAAGTGGCCGGACCCTTTTGGGCTACCACTGTCAGTGGCTTGATGAACTTTGAGTGTCCTTTGGCAATGATTCCAGGTTTGCGGATGCGAACCGCAGAGCCAATCTGGAAGCTGGGTGATTTTGCACCGCGATGTTTGTCGGTGTATCGTTTGGACTTCCATTGTTTGTTTTGTATGTTTTGTAGCATGTTGCCTTTGTCAGCTGTGGGACGCATGGAGTGAAGACCTGTGATGTGAAGCTTTGTATTCAGTGGTCTACCATGCAACAGTTCAGCGGGGGATACTGAAGTCACGGCATGTGGTGTAGCTCTGTAAGTCTGTAAAAACTCAGTGAAGAAGGTTTTCAGTGGTTTATCTTCGATGTTGGCTGTTTGTAGACAGTCCTTGAAGACTCTGTTAAAACACTCAATTTCACCGTTGGCCTCTGGGTAGTACGCAGAGCTGCGACGGTGTGTGATGTTCCTGTCACTAAGGAATGCTTCAAACTCGGTCGACACGAACTGAGGGCCATTGTCAGTAACAATTTCCTGTGGATTACCTTCTCTGCTAAACACAATGGAAAGAAAAGTCATAACAGAGGCAGAAGTAACATTTAAGCAGAAGGCAATCTCAGGCCATCGGCTGTAATAGTCAATGAGGGTGATGGCGAAGCGGCAATCAGCAGGCGCAGATTAGGACCAACAATGTCCACAGCAACCTTTTCCCAGGCAGAAGTTGGGGTAGGCACAGGCTGTAACGGTGCAGTACGTGTGGTTGCGGTTTTGTCATGCTGCAAGCAGGTGGTGCATGATTTGATGGCGAGCTGAACGTGAGAATCCATTCCAGGCCACCAGTACAAGTCTCTGTCTTTGTTTTGTGCGAACGATCCCTTGGTGTGTAGCATGAGCAAGTTGGATCATTTTTTCCTGTAGCTGTTGTGGTATCACAACACGATGAGTGCCACGCACAATGACACTGTTCTGCAAGGCAAGCTAATTTTGCACACGGAAGTATGGCACGATGAGGGGGTCAAGGCCTTTTGCAGTACGAGGCCATCCCTTCTGCATGTAGTGTCGCACCTTCTGTAGCACTGGACATTCCTCACATGCACTGGAGAGCTCATCAGCAGTGACTGCAGCAAAATCAGGAGACACAGCAGCCACCATCTCCATGATGCCATCATTTTCCAGTTTCGTCAGCTCCTCCGACACCTTGTCACGCACGGCATATTGAAGTCTGTGTAACTTTTGCTGGACTGGAGGGACGTCTGCACGCACTTTAACTTTGTGTATAAAACCTGTAGCAACGCCTAAAGCATTTGTAGTGTTGACAGAGTGACTCATCTCCGATGCAGCAGGTGTTGTAATCTGCCCATCTTGTATGTGGAGGCGAAGTGCAGTGAACAGGTCCATTCCCAGTAGTGGAGTACCGTCAGGAACTATGTAGAAGTCAGTATGTCCACTCTGGTTGCAGTATGTAGCAGTAAGTTGAAGACAGCCCAACACTGGAATTGGCTTCTTCATGTAGGTCACAAGATGTACAGTAGGCTTTGAGAGAGGCAAGTGCATGAATGATTGTCTGTAACTTCTCTCTGGCAGAATTGAGACTGCTGAACCAGTGTCCACAAGCAGGTCAGTAGTAATAGACTGTTCATCATTCGCATGGAGAGCAACTGTACACGTAAGGCGCTTTGGGACTGCAGCTGTAGGGGCTACATGACACACAGTAAGTTCTGGGACAGTAACTTATCTTAGTGATCGAGTAGGAATTGAGCTGCGGCACACTTTACTAAAATGTCCAATTTTTTCACATTGGTTGCATTTTGCATTTTTAGCAGGGCATTTGGGGTCATTTGCTAGATGAGAGTTGGAGCCACAACGGTAACAGGTTTTGTGTTGATTCCTTTCATCTCTCGAGCGCTGTGTATGCGCACTGCTCTGATTCCTTTTATCTCTTTGTTGCACAAGATTCACAGGAACGTCACGTGCACAGGAGCAATAGCATTAGCTTCTGACATAGCGGATTCGATTTGTGTAGCAATAGCGATCGCTTTGTCACGTTTTAAGTCCGTTTCCAACAGCAAGCGTTCTCTGATTCTCGAAGAGGACATCTTCTCAATGAATTGATCCCTAATCATATCATCAGCAAACGTGCCAAAGTCACAGTTAGCAATTAATTCCCTCAATGCGGCAATGAACTAAGCAGTGGTCTCGCCCGGTCTCTGAGCACGCCGACGGAACTTGGTACGCTGAGCAACGACATTAATCTTTGGTACAAAGAAAGTTTCTAGCGCATCACAGGCGGATTTGTAAGAAGTGCCAGTGTCGGGAAGGGAAAGAAAAATTCTCTGCCCTTCTGTGCCTAAACAGTGCAGCAGTAGTTCGCGTTTTTGTTTGTCTGGCATTTCGTTAGCAGTCAATGCTAGCAGGTAATTTTCGAACATCTGAATCCACGTGATGTACAACATCGTAGGCTCACCCGGGGTTTCAAGCAAAGCAAGGGGTTGTGAGATTCCGATCCAAGTCATCCTCGTCGCCAATATGTTGTGTATGTAGTAGGGTTGTAGTAGGATTCAGAGACAGGCACGGACGGTACATTCATAGAGTGTTTACTTAACTTCTTCTTCGGTAGTTCTCAAGCACAAGTACAAGGCTGCACATTAGTATACAGCGACACCGCAGGAAGGGGAGTGTATTACACGACACCACAACTTACCTTGCGCCAATCATCCCAGATACTTACCCGAAACTTTTCAACTGTTCAAGATAAAAAGTCTCAATCCAGAATTCTGCTATAGTAGGAATCTGAAACAATCTCATAGACGCGACGACGTGAGCAACACAAAATTCCCACCACTCGATAACCCCGAACCGGAAATACTACTGTAATAAAAAAATAAGTTTAGTTGGAGAGAGTTATTTTGCATCCACACAGTGATATGTTGGAGGCAGCGACAGAGTGAGATCACGGGCCCATGTTCTCCTGCTGTCAGCGAGATGTAAATCTGAGTGTCATCTGCATAGTTATGGTAGGACACGTTATTACTGCATATTAACTGGCCCAGGGGCAGCATGTAAAAATTGAACAAGAGGGGTCCCAGAATGGACCCCTGGGGGACCCCACAGGTCACTTTCAATTAATCTGACACATAGTCTTCCATCTGAACAAAATACTTCCTGTCCTCGAGGTAAGACTGGAACTATTTCAGGGCAGGACCAGAGATGCCTACCCAGTCCTCTTACCTCTGCAACAAGATCACATGATCAACTGTGTCAAGTCATTTTTATTTGTATAGACCTTAATCACAAAGAGTCTCAAAGGGCTTCACAGGTTATTACACAGACTATTTTTTCAGACTATTATTACACCATCCCCTGATCTGGAACCAACATGAGGGCAAGGAAAAACTCAAAAACCTCAACATGAGGAAAATGAAGAAACCTTGAGAAGGGGCCGCACATGTGGCATCCCCCTTTCAGGATTACCAGACAGTAAAGGATGTTGCAATCACAAATAATACAGATATTGTCCAAGAAAAGTTTAAGTTATTCATATGCCATAGAGTAGAAGTGTGTTTTAAGCTTAGATTTAAACATTTCCACTGAGGTTGCAGAACGGATCTCAGGGGGAAGAGCATTCCACAGCACCGGTGCCCGGATGGAGAACGCTCTCGAACCAGCAGAACACTTCTTGGCTCTTGGGATCACCAGAAGACCGGCGCTCTCAGAACGAAGGCTTCAGACCGGAACATAGGGGGAAATCAGATCTGAAAGATATGAGGGAGCAAGTCCATGTATGATTTTGTATAATACTAAGACAACCTTGAAATCACATCTTAGGGTAACAGGGAGCCAATGCAGGTTAGCCAAAATTGGCGTGATGTGATCGGACTTTTTTGTCCTAGTTAAAAGCCTCACTGCAGCATTTTGTACCAGCTGAAGGCTCTTGATTCTGGACTTCGGGAGACCGGAGAGTAGTGCATTACAATAATCGAGACGGGAGGTAACAAACGCGTGAATTATAATCTCCACATCCGACTGAGACAGTATAGGACGAATTTTAGCAATTTTGCGAAGATGGAAGAAAGCGGTTCTACTAATTCTCTTCACATGTGTTTGAAAGGACAGATCGTGGTCAAATATGACACCTAAATTTTTAACTGAGTCCCTCTGTGTGATGTGACATTTGTCAATGTTCACAGCAGTTTTTGAGAGTAAGTCACGGCATTTAGACGGACCAATAACTAACATTTCGGTCTTTTCAGAGTTAAGACGCAAAAAATTGAGCGACATCCACTCTTTTATCTCAGTGAGGAGGCCTTCTAAATTTCCACAAATTAGTGTGGCAGATTCCTCCAACGGAAGATAAAGTTGAGTGTCATCCGTGTAGCAGTGGAAATTGATATTATACTTGTGAATGATATCACCTAATGGAAGCATGTAGAAGCTGAAAAGAAGGGGGCCAAGCACTGAACCCTGCGGAACACCACAGGTAACACTAACACGCTTAGATGTCATTTCGCCATATTTAACGCAGTGCGTCCTATCTGAGAGGTAGGATCTAAACCATGAGAGGACGGTTCCTGAGAGACCAATCCATTTTTCCAGCCGTTCTAGTAGGATTTTATGGTCCACTGTGTCAAAAGCAGCACGAAGGTCCAGCAGCAGCAAAAGTGATGAAGCGCTAGAGTCCATTGCCAGTAGGAGATCATTGGTTACCTTAATCAGAGCTGCCTCAGTAGAGTGGTTAGCCCTGAATCCTGATTGCATTGATTCAAAAAGATTGTTCACGGATATGAAATTATTCAGCTGCTGTGCCACTACTTTTTCAAGTACTTTAGAAAGAAACGGTAGGTTTGACACAGGTCTATAATTACATAAGCTTTCTGGATCAAGGTTGGGTCGTTTCAGTGTAGGTTTAATAACAGCCGACTTAAAAGCCGCTGCAACTACACCTGAGGAGAGTGATATGTTTATAATATTTAGAACTGAAGGTCCAAGGACCCCAAAAAGACCTTTAATAAATGAACCCGGAAGCGGGTCGAACAGGCAAGTCGTCGGTTTGGCCGTATTCACCACCTGTTTAAGATTATCGAGTGACAGTTCACTAAAACGGGACAAATTCCCTGGACAGCCACCATGTCGTGCATCTATAGATTTCAGCCCTTTAGTATGTGTTGTATTAATACTGTCAAATGCAGCACTCAGATCCAGCAGGACTAAGACTGAGACTTTACCTGCATCAGTGTTCAGACGGATGTCGTTTGTCACCTTGATCAGAGCGGTCTCAGTGCTGTGATGGGGCCTGAAGCCTGCTTCGAAATAATCAAAGCAGTTGCTTATTATAAGAAAATTACTTAGCTGTTGGTAAACAACTTTCTCAAGGACTTTCCCTAAAAACGGCAGGTTTGATATGGGCCGATAGTTATTCAGTAATGTGGCATCCAGACTACTCTTTTTTTAGGACAGGCCTAATGACAGCAGTTTTCAAGGCCCTTGGAAATGTTCCAGACCGGAGTGAAATGTTCACTAAATGAGTGAGTTGTGGTAACAAACTGCTGAGCACAGATTTTAGAAATTTAGGGGGCAACTCATTAAGGCAACATGTGGCTGAACTCAGACTGTAAACAGTCTCTTAAACTGTTTTTTCAGTGACAGGTGTGAATTGTGTCAGCACTGGGTGTTTGGAGGGCTGCAGTGTAACTGCGTTGTGGGATTTATTGAATCTTTAATGCCCTGAATCTTGTCATTTAAGAATGTTGCAAACTCATCGCACTTAGATGTGGAAACTAGTTCTGATGGTAATGGAACAAGAGGGTTTGTTAACCTGTTAACTGTCGCAAAGAGGACACGAGAGTTGTGACTGCACTTTGCAATAATTTCTGAAAAATACCTCTCTCTTGCTTTATGTAAAATCTGGTTGAACACAAGTCAAGTCAAGTCAAGACATTTTTATTTGTATAGCCCTTAATCACAATTAGTCTCTAAGGGCTTCACAAGGTATTACATATAAGAAGTTTAGGTTATTCGTATGCTATAGAGTAGAAGTGAGTTTTAAGCCTAGATTTAAACATTTCCACCGAGGTTGCAGATCGGATCTCAGGGGGAAGAGCATTCCACAACACCGGTGCCCGGATGGAGAACGCTCTCGAACCAGCGGAACACTTCTTGGCTCTTGGGATCACCAGGAGACCGGCGCTGTCGGAACGAAGGCTTCGGGCCGGGTGGGGGAGATCAGATCTGAAATATACGAGGGGGAAAGTCCATGTATGATTTTGTATAGTAATAGGAGAACCTTAAAATCGCATCTTAGGCTAACAGGGAGCCAATGCAGGTTAGCCAAAATTGGGGTGATGTGATCGTACTTTCTTGTCCTTGTTAAAAGCCTCGCTGCAGCATTTTGTACCAGCTGAAGACTCTTGAGTCTGGTCATCGGAAGACCGGAAAGTAGTGCATTACAGTAGTCGAGACAGGAGGTAACAAACGCGTGAATTATGATTTCCGCATCCGACTGAGAAAGTATAGGACGAATTTTAGCAATGTTACGGAGATGGAAGAAAGCGGTTCTAGTAATTTTCTTCACATGTGTTTGAAAGGACAGATCGGGGTCGAAAATGACACCTAAATTTTTAAGTGAGTCGCTCTGTGTGATGTGGCAATTGTCTATGTTCACAGCGGTTTTAGAGAACAAGTCACGGGACTTAAAAGGACCAATAACTAACATTTCAGTCTTTTCAGAGTTGAGACGCAGGAAATTGAGTGACATCCACTCTTTTATCTCAGTGAGGCAGGCCTCCAAAGTTCCACAGTTTAGTGTGGCAGATTCCTCCATTGGGAGATAGAGTTGAGTGTCATCTGCGTAGCAATGGAAACTGATATTATACTTGCGAATAATATCACCTAGTGGAAGCATATAAATGCTGAAGAGAAGGGGGCCAAGCACTGAACCCTGCGGAACACCACAGGTAACACTAGATGGCTCAGATGTCAATACGCCATATTTAACGCAGTGTGTCCTATCTGAGAGGTAGGATCTGAACCATAATAGGACGTTTCCTGAGAGACCAATCCATTTTTCCAACCGTTCTAGCAAGTTATTATGGTCCACTGTGTCAAATGCAGCACTAAGGTCCAGCAGCAGCAAAAGTGATGATGCGCCCAAGTCTATTGCCCGTAGGAGATCATTGGTTACCTTAATCAGAGCTGTCTCAGTAGAGTAGGTAGCCCTGAATCCTGATTGCATTGATTCAAAGAGATTGTTCTCGGACATGAAATCATTCAGCTGCTGTGCCACTACTTTTTCAAGTATTTTAGAAAGAAACGGTAGGTTTGAAACAGGTCTATAATTACATAAGTTTTCTGGATCAAGGTTGGGTCGTTTCAGTGTGGGTTTAATGACGGCGGACTTAAAAGCAGCTGGAATTACACCTGAGGAGAGTGATATGTTTAAAATATTTAGAACTGGGGCGGCAGTAGCTCAGGAGGTAGAGCGCTCGTCTTGGGATCAAGGGATCCCAGTTCGAATCCCGGCTCGTCCGTGTTACATGTCGGAGTGTCCTTGGGTAAGACACTGAACCCCTAATACCCCCAATAAGCAGGTTAGCGCCTTACATGGCTGCAAGGCCGCTATTGGGAAATGTGGAGCACATTGTAAAGCGCTTTGAGAAGTCATTGACTTGAAAAGCGCTATATAAAAAAAATGCAGCAGATCAGAACTGAGGGTGCAAGAACGTCAAAGAGACCTTTAATAAGTGAACCTGGAAGCGGGTCGAACTGGCAAGTCGTCGGTTTGGCCGTATTCACCATCTGTTTAAGATTATCGAGTGACAGTTCACTAAAACGGGACAAAATCCCTGGACAGCCACCATGTCGTGCATCTATAGATTTGAGTGCTTTAGTATGTGTTGAATTAATACTGTCTTTAGCACACAACTGTTCTTTGTAAATCTCATAATGAATCTGAAGCTTAGACTTGCGCCATCTCCGACACTCTATCTTCTGTGCCCTGACCGAGTCATCATTTCTCCATGGTGTCTTCTGCCCATTTTTAACCATTTTGACCTTAACAGGATCAATGGTGTCCAGAACGTCTAGAACACAAGAAGAGTATGAGTTCAATAGATCATCAACATTAGAACAGGAGGCGTTTTCAAACCTAATCATTTCCATAAACAGCATACCTGTGCTGTCATTAATGTGTCTTCTCCGAACAGCTGCAGGTCCAGCTGTTGGTTTGGGAGTTACTGACAGTCAAAGAAGACACAGAAATGATCAGATAAGGCAACATCAACCACATTGACACTTGAAATATGTACCCCCTTAGTCATGAGCAGGTCCAGAGTGTGCCCTCTGCTGTGTGTGGGCTCATTCACATGCTGGATCAAACCAAAGGTTTCAAGGACAGCACAGAGTTCTTTTGTATTTCTGTCACACATATTATCCACATGTACATTCAGATCACCTGTCAAACTCTGTGCACACAACTGAAAGCATCTCAGTAAAATCATCAATAAAACTTTGACACTGTTGGGGGGCCTGTATATGATCACATAGAGCAGGGGTGTCAAACTCATTTTAACTCGGGGGCCACCCGATAGAACAAACATTCTGTCACGGGCCGGACTACAAGATTAAAGAGAAAGAAAAAGAGAGATAAAGATATAAGAGAAAGAGGGAAGGAAAAGGACAGAGGGCAGGACAAAGAGAGGGAGAGAGAGGGAGAGAGCGTGAGAAACAAAAGAGATAAAAAGTCGTCAGAGAGGGGAAAAAGAAAGGGAGAGGAAGAAAGAAATCCAAAGAGAAATGGAAAGACAGAAGGAGAGAAAAGAGAAAGGAAAGCTTAAAGGGTAGGAAGAGAGAAAGAGAACAGAGAGAAAAGGAAAAAAGGCAGTTAGAGCAAAATAAGTTAAAAAAAAACAGCGAGAGAAAGAAACAAAGAGCAACAAAGGAAGGGAAAAAGAGACACACAGAGTGAAAGAGACAGAGACAGAGAGCGGGAGAAAAGGGGTGGAAGAGAGAGAGAGAGAGAGACAGAGAGAGAGAGACAGAGAGAAATAAATACAGTCTCTTTGTACGAGGCACCTTCCTTTGGCAACATCAAGTTTACATATTTCAACCTGCAGCTTTTTTTTCTCTTGCGCTTCTCTGAGTGTTGTCTCGTGGGCCAGATTCAATCCCTTAGCGGGCCTGATCTGGCCCGCGGGCCGCCTGTTTGACACCTGTGACATAGAGTATGGAAGGAGCTTTAGCTCCATTTTGAAAGATGCATATTCAAAAGATGAAAACACCCCAAGCTGCAGCCTATGGGTAACTATATCATCTCTGAATAATGCACAGACCCCTCCACCTCTTTTGCTTTCCCGTATTTCTGATATGAATGTTAAGTTAACTGGGGTGGATTCCATCAGAACTGCTTTACCCGTCCCACTATCTAGCCATGTCTCAGTTAAAAACTTAAAATCAAGATTATAAAATTATTAATTAAAAATGATTTGTTTGTTAAAGATCTGACATTGAGCACAGCAAGCTTCAGATTACTTTTAGTGGGGCTAGTTGTTGTTGCAGGCTGTGGCTGGCATGGAATGAATACTAAATTTGATGTTGATATGTTTCTTGAAAGATGGGACGTTCTGTTCCTTTTACTGATCAAAACATGAATCAAACATGAATCGATAAGGCTTCCGGCACATTGGGCCCCGGCTTTTAAGCTGTGAATACTTATGTAAATGTAATTTTAGTTTTCTATTTTTAATAAATTCAAAAAAAGTAAAAAGAAAACTTTTTCACATTGTCATAATGGAGTATTTTGTGTAGCATTTCGAGATAAGAGATTAAATTAATAATAATACAATTTGGAATGAGGCTGTAACATAACAAAATGTGGAAAAAGTGAAGCCCCCACAACAGTGTCAAAGTGAAGCGCTGTGAATACTTTCCGAATGCACTGTATATATATATATATATATATATATATATATATATATATATATATATATATATATATATATATATATATATATATATATATATATATATATATATATATATATATATATATATATGTACAACCCTGGAAAATAGGGTATTTTCCACTGTTTTTAAGAAATTACATTTTCTTTAATGGCTTCTGCTTGAATAGAAACTATTATGTTCACCTACGCAATGTTAAGCGCATATTGCAATGCTATTTTGAGGGACCATATGTATTACTTGATCATTAAATGTCACTGATCGACTTCAACAAAAAATGTGTGCTACAAAGCACAAGGCAGAATACAAACTACGGAGACTCAGAGACCAAACGGGCCCATTGTTTGTCTCACTTTTTATGCCCAGCGTTATTTTGGGGTGGGGAGTGGGGAGCTTATATATATATATATATATATATATATATATATATATATATATATATATATATATATATATATATATATATATATATATATATATATATATATATATATATATATATATATATATATATATATATATATATATATATACCTTATATCTTTCACTTGCTCTTCTCCCTCTCTTTCTTTCTCTCTTTTTTCTCCCTCATTCCTACTCTTTAATTCACTAGTCCAGCCCCCATAAGTGTTAGTTTTTTTTATTTTGGCTTCCGAGCTCAAATGAGTCCACCATACATAGAGTACAAAAAAATGTCTTTCTTGTTTAGCAAGGCTTTAAATTACTTCAATTGCGGCCGTGAAACCAATGTTTACAGTCCACACTGTAGCAAAAACGAGACGCTGAGTTCAAGGGTAAAAAAATGCGTAGCACTGTGCCATGTATTGCGTAATCCCTATAGCCCACTAATGAGACTAGATAAACGCGTCTTCTATTCCGCAATCTCAAAGGCAGACAAATGAAAGCGGTCCAAACATGGAGAGCTATTGTTTGGCCTTGTATGCCGTTCAAAAAAAAAGACGATATTGGCTTTGACAAAGTGATAAATTGCTTTGTTTGGCTATTTGTGTTGAGAACATAGTGTTTAATTTGCCGCAAATATTATGTACCTTGGCTTACTAGCAGAACTTCAAGTAATCTAATTATATACAATATATATATATATATATATATATATATATATATATATATATATATATATATATATATATATATATATATATATATATATATATATATATATATATATATATATATATATATATATATATATATATATGTATGTTTATACAGTGGTACAGTGGGACCTCACTCAAAGTATTTTTGAAGGGGCGTTGCTACTTCGTGGTTCCACGTTCGCGGGCTCAGAGCTTAATAATTAAATGAAATAATTGAAAAAAAAACTACTAATTACTGTGTGTGTGTGTGTGTGTATATATATATATATATATACATATATATATATATATATATATATATATATATATATATATATATATATATATATATATATATATATATGTATGTGTGTACATAGCGGTTAGCGCGTGTGCGGCACAGTTCTGAGGTCATGAGATCAAACTCTCCTGTGTGGAGTTTGCATGTTCTCCCCGTGCTTGCGTGGGTTTCCTCTGGGCACTCCAGTTTCCTCCCACATTCCAAAAACATGCATGTCAGGTTAATTGGCTGGTCCAAATTGTCCCTAGGTGTGGATGAGCAGGTGAGTTGTCTATCTCTGTGTGCCCTGCGACTGGCTGGCAACCAGTTCAGGGTGTCCCCTGCCCACTGCCCGATGATAGCTGGGATGGGCTCCGGCACCCCTGCCACCCTACTGAGGATAAGCAGTGCAGATAATGGATGGATTGATGGATGGATGCCATCGTATTCCGTGCAAAGCGTCAGTCAATTTCATTTTCAACACACTAAAATTGGTCTGGTGAAAAATGATTAAAACCAGACATTTTCATGAAATTGTAAAACCCTGCTGGACGCCCTGGACAGGATGTAAAATGTGGACATGTCGGGGCAAAAATGGATGTTTGGTCACCCTTACCTTGATGCATATGAGTTTTCTAGAAGAACTAGAGCACCTTAGTGTCTCGAAATGCATTTGGCTGTGGTTTCCATTTTTAACGTGGGGGAGTGTAGTCATTTTTGGTGTTCTTGCTGCACGTTCTGCGGGGCCTGAGCAATTAACTTTTCACCAGGGAGCAATTTGAAGCCAAGTAGCCTGTGTCATTTTGTTCCCTTTGGGTGGCACTGTCTAGTATTGTTTTTGTTTTTCAGAGGTCAAGAATTAATTATCCTACCTCGGTGCCACCTCACATCCTGGTTCCTTTTGCCATTCATCGTCTCAGTATTAAAGCATCCTGTTTTTGCTGTTCACTCTCTTCTGTTGACGTCCTTTTAGTTGACTCTTTTGTTTGACCTTGGATGCCGTTCAGCAAAAAAGACGATATTGGCTTTGACTATACATTTTTTGCAGCCAGATCCACACTCCTAGTGACAGGTATGTTGGTACGGCCAGGCCCTGGAGCAGGCCAGACAGAGGCCTATGCATGTATGGATTTATTTTTGTTAAGTACACTCTGTTAGAGAACGTTTGCCACCCTTGTACTTTTGGTTAGAGCAGTACAGTGACTTGCTGCTACTGTGGGGAAGTTGGTTGGAAAGTTAAGTTGCTTCCCTTCTTAGGTGTTTCTTTGAGTTGTTTGGTTTGACATACTTGGCCTGGTTCTGTAAGTTTTCAAGTCAAGTCACATTTATTTGTACAGCCCTAAATCACAAAATGTCTCAAAGGACTGGACTGGTTACAATTACACAGTCCCCTGATCTTAAACCAACATGGAGGCAAAAAACTCAAAAATCTCAACATGAGAAAAATAGGAAACCCTGAGAAGAGGCCTCACAACTGGTAATCCCCCTTCCACGATGCCTGGGATGAAATTGATTTTGCATTGGGTAACAATACACAAAACATAGTGAACATCAATAAGAAAAACATAGGTAATGTCCAAAAAGTCCATGACAGCAACAACACCTTGAGCCCTTGAAATTGTCCTAAAGAAATCCATGACAGCAAAGACGCAACTTCACCTCTCTGTCAGCTGGTTGACTTGCTTCAGGTTCAGGCACTGGTGCCCTGACTCATCTCGATACGTCTTTCTCCCTCATTTCATTCCATCACAGCCAAGCTGCCGGAAAGAACAGAAAAAGAAAAGTATGATGTGGGCATCAATTATAAGCTATTGAGTAGAAGTGAGTCTTAAGTCTAGATTTAAAAACTTCCATTGAGGTTGCAGATCTTATCTCAGGGGCAGAGCATTCCACAGCACTGGGGCCCGGATGGAGAACATTTTGTATAAGATATGTTACTCTACTGTTACTAAATACCTCTACCTTTTTGTTACATCCTTAATTTGTTTGACTCAATTTCTTATCTCATTTTTCAGTTGTAGGTGATTTCTGTTACACGTTATCCAAAACCTGGTTATCCTGAATGAGTTGCAACCGGTTTCTTCCCCAGCGACTAGCAGTCACCTTTATCCTGAAGCCATAGGTTGGTGATTGCCAGGTCAAAAAAGTGGAAAACTGCACCCACTGTCCATTTTTTTAGTGCGAAAGGCCATCCTGTAGAACAGGGGTCGGGAACCTTTTTGACCCAAAGAGCCATAAAAGCAAAAAATGTTTCAAAAAGAAACTGAGAAAGCCACACCATATATTTTCAGACAAAATTCAACAAACTGCCAAACACGCTCTGTAGACAAAAGCTTATTGTTCAGCACATTTTATTTCACTGTGTGTCATTTGATGATTTAATCAAATGTAGGAAATGTTAATAATGCCAAATTATGTGTCCCAAATCAATGTAAATGTGCCATTTAAAATTTGTCTTAAACCTTCAGTTAAGAGAGTTGAGGCTAATTTTTGCCGTTAAATTTGTCCTTAATAACGGTTTCAAAAATGTCACAAATTACTGCAAACGATAAGCATATTGTCATATTTACTTTTGGTGTAGACTGCACTGAGCGAGAGACAGAGAAGGAAGTGCCTTGCGCTGTGTGCAGGGATCCACCCGCCTGTACTGCTCACCCAATCAAAGTCGTTTGCCATCGTTTTTATTTATCAGTTTAAATGGTTTCTTATCGAATTTCTGCATTAAGTTGCTTCGGCTTTATTTGGACCAAAATAGGGATGAAATCACTTGACTTTGGAACGCCACAGAGAGATGTGCAATAGTTACATTTTATTTCGGAGCCATATGTACTCATGAAAAGAGCCATACATGGCTCCCGAGCCATAGGTTCCCTACCCCTGCTGTAGAAACTCAACATTTGATTGACCAAGTCTACACTACCCAGGTTAGTGTTTTACTGTGTAATTGCCAGTGGTGGCCTTGACCCTTACACAAATTGTTAGGTTTATTACCAACATCTCTGAATAAAACACACAATATGAGACAAAAGACAGTGAATATTTCTCATGACGAGATGGATTCAGTCCTCAGCCCGATTCTCGTCTGACCAGCAGCACCTCTATTTTATTACAAAAAATGTAGTTACAGAGTTGTTGGGGGAGGAGAGTTTAACACATCAAGGGTACACCATTGTAAAACAAGAAACATCAAAAAGACCAGAGTAAAACAACCATGACAATGCAGCAGTTCTCCTCACGGACTTTGAAGAGAGAAAATAGTAAACTGTAACCATCTTATGACAGCAAGTTAAGATGTGCTCGTCTCACCACCATCTCTGCTGACCCTTTTTTTGGGGGGAAGAGCTCTTTGTCTATGATCTTGCAGTACTTTGGACTTTTGGTTCCAGTCTCTGTCCTTCCTTTGGTCATCAGGGTTTCAAGGAGACGGATGGTTGTAAAGTACCGGTTACAGAACAAGCGGGTGCCTTGGGGAACAGACTTTGTCAATAGAAAAACAACCTTTTACCTGATGCCCTTTTCTCCTGTAGCTATGAAAGTCGTCTCGACTTGGTAGACAACAAAATCCAAAATAGACCAAGTGCAGCCAAGATGATTACCTTTAGCTCAGTAGGTTTTGGTCTGCCCGGTACATACTGTTGGGCTTTGTCCAGTAAAGAGAACCATTTTCTGTCAATGTACGAGAAAATTCTGTTCTTGGAAGACTCAGTCCACGCCTCACTTTGTTCAAGAGTGGCCTTATTCTCCACAAAAAAATCAATTGTTTTTTCTTCATCTGAAACATCATGGTCATTGACAAGCTTGATGGAGTTTCTCAATGAAAAACCGATCTTGGGTCATGGATTCCGCCAAAATTTAGTCCACTACAGGGGACATTTTTCAAACACAAATACTAGTGTCAGAATCAGAACAGATGGTAGACCCAAACATGAAACGTTTCAAACAAAGCTATATTGGAGAATTGAGGAAGTCAGGTGCGGGGAAAAAAAAAAACGGCGATCCGGTGATCGCTGGACATGGAGCTCACGGGATCGGAGCGTGGTCAGACTGCTGGAACGAGTGGAGTTGCCGGAACGGGCGATCCGACCGTAGTCGATGTGCGAAAACGGGTCAAGTAGCCAGAGCGGGAGATCAGAGCGTGGTCGGTGGGCAAAAACGGGTCAAGTAGCCGGGGACGATCGTGAAGTCAGGGACAGACGAGCAGGATACAGGTGAGGACGGGACAGACGGGAGCCAGGGTCAAATAGTGCTTGCCTTGCGTATGTGGAGGTTTGCTGACTGACTGACAAGGAGTAAATGGAGTACTGAGTTTAAATAGGGGGGGAACCAATCAGGCAACGAGCAACAGCTGGCGCCAAACGAGCGGGCTAAGGTGAGGGCACTGAGTAATCGTGACAACTAGGCTCAAATCCCCTTAAAATTGCTGAAACAACACGTTAACATATTTCTAAGAGTCCTATTAATAAAATGTCAAAAGAATTTCAAGACAAAATGTTTTTGATAAAAAGTAGTAAAGCTATTCTCCTCTTCTCATAAAACGTATTTTCACTAAGGGAAGCCAAGGTAACAAAGCCCCACCCCTACAAATTTGGTATCACTGCAATGAATGTCCTATATAGAGCTCAAAAGGAGTTAATGTGTTTGGATGCACTGGGTGGGAGATATTTAGATAGAGGACAAATCTGAACTACTGGTAGTCAGGAAATGAATATCTCACCAGATATTTTTCAGTTTAAAATTGGACAAGTTAAGAACATGTGGTCATTGGTTTCAAAATCAAAAACAAGCAGATGTTTTAATGATTATTTTGATGGGTACAATTATTCATTATTTTAAAGGGTGTTTCTTTAATTTTGGGGGCTACAATAATTTTTAAATACACAGTTCCTGGTCTATTTAGCACAGTGTAATCAAATGTATAATGTCATGCATTTAAAAAGTTGAAAGTAGAAAATGTTCTCTATTAATAATAATAATAATAATAATTTCCTTGTATTGTCATTCTGTGTAACAATGTACACAGAACGAAATGTCGATTGCACCTGACCCGTTGTAGCGAGCCGATGCAGCCGCAGCCAACAGAGGGCGCCGCCGACCATTTTTTAAGTCTTAGGAATGACTCGGCCGGGGCGCGAACCACCGACCTCCTAGTCTCAAAGCAGGCGCCTTACCATCTAGGCTAGGTTAAATCTATTATATATTTGCTACGGTTCCAAGTCTTGCACTGATGCTAATAGGAGAAGCAAAATGACGATAACCACGGAAATTAAGCTTGGGATTAAATAAATGGAATATGAAATATAAAAAGCCAAAGGTAAATACGATTTAATTTTTCCATTACAATTATATCTATGTATAATTTTACTTGAAGTTGGGGTGTGTTGTTTGCCTGTTGGTACTTAAAAGACTGAAAGTAGAATCGTGTCTTTATTAAAGCCACAGTGGGTAATAGTGGACCACTGAATACCACCGTGTTGTCTGGTGCGAGCGAGGGCCAGTGTCACAGAGGACAGCGTGGCGTATGAATGACAAACATGACAACGACTTAAGTGTTGGATTCGACTGTGTAAAAGAAATACAAATCTTTTGACCCTAGTTATTTTTTAATTGAAAAATAATATAAGTATGATAGTTCATGTATACAGTATTTTCCTAGTATTCAAATCAATGTGTTTTGTTTTTTTACCGAATGAAAGTTTTTTTTGTACCAATGGGAGGACTAAATATTAACAATGTCCAACTGAGTTCAAAGAGCCTTTATCATTTTACTTTTATCAAGAGCTGTTCAGGACTCACAACTTATTAGAAAGCAGAAAAGAGTAAGGGGTGAGGTGGAAAGTGATTTCATGCTCTTGGTTGCAGTTTTCTGTTTGTGTAACATGAAAATGTCGAAAGTAAGAAAAGGACTTTTGCCTGCATGTTGGTTTAAGATTGGGGGACTGTTTAATTGTAACCACAAACAGCTTGACAGAGGCTGCAATGTTGATTCAAGCCAGAAGATGGCATCGGTGAGTAGAACATTTTCAAATTCTGAACAGCACCCATAGGCGCGGCGCAATAATAACAAAAGTAATAAGAATAAAATTAACATTAATATGCTTAAGTCCACTGTGTAATTACTATTCCAATAGGGATGTAAATGAAGTAGGGAAAAGCATGAGATTTTATCTCATCCTCATTCTTTTCTACTCATGTTGTACAACATCATTTTGGCTAAACTCTTACACATAATGCTCTATTACAATGTTGTATAATGTTACACTGTTAAAAAAGTGTGATGATGAGACAATGTCTAGAGCCTTTTCCCGTCATCTACAATCTTAGTAGACTAGCGGTTAGGATCCGCGTTTGATTCCCGTTGCATCCCATACTGAGCGGTATTTGTCATTGTCACCAAAATATACTACCTCGTTTATAACCCGCACCCAAACTTTTTGGTAATTTATTGGGTTATTTATTCACGAAGCAATAGGGTCTAAGAAAAAAAAATACAATATTTTCGAGCTATTTTTTTTTTCATTTTTAAAAATACTTATTTTGGTTATGTTTCACTTTTTTGAAGTAATTTTCATAATAATTGGGAGCCGGAAGAGCTCGCTATTTTTATTTATTTATTTTTTTTTTTTTTAAACCAACCTCAGCCGAAACAGAGTTCCCATTTCTAAATGTAACTCATCAGTAGTTTTAAAGCCATTACGGCAGTAGTATCAATTTCTGGTTAAGGTTGCTACGTTTCACTTCCTGGTTACTGTTGCTTAGTGGCGTGTTGCTGATGCCCCTCTTGCAACCCCACATTAACAGTAAATAGAAGGGGGTAAAGTGCAACAGGAGAGATTCAGTAAATCGAATATTTTTAGGGGGCGTTGTTGAAATAATGTCTTATGTTTCGCAAAACCGAAAAGAAACAAACGGAACATACACGTTCTCCAGTCAGCCCAGACCTGTTGAGAACCGCTCCAAATACAGAGAAAATCCACCGGAAAAGACAGAAAAGTAAGCTATTTTTCCCGAATTATTAACTTTTCTGCCCATTTATGCTATACATACTGGTAACGTTAAGCTATCAAAGGGAATCAATTGTTGGGGTCATGGGGTAGAATTCTTCCTCAAATGCTCTGTGTTCATCTTCATATTTCCGTTTCGCTTTGCATTTTTCCATTTTGACCATGAGGGGAACAGTCTGCACGCGCATGAAATGTTTACTTAATTTCCCGGTGTAGTGCCTAATTTTGACTTCCCTGCAAAATCCTTCCCCCCCTTGCGTGAACGCGCATTCTGCTGCGCTTCTGACAATAGCGTACGTATTTTATATAATACGCTTATTAAAACAATAAAGCGGGCTCATTAAAATAATTAAGCGATCGTAGTCTATATAATGCGTTTATTAAAACAATAAAGCGCGATTGTATTCTCCAAAATGCGTTTGTTAACGCGGATGCAAAAGTCACCAACCCCGGAGACGAAACAATGTACGCTATGATATCCACAATCACAACTAATTGTACACAAATATCCTTAATTTGATGTACTTTAATAGCCATGTAATGTATTTTAATTAGCTCGTTTTGTTGTTTTAATAAGCTTATTATATAGAATACGATCGATCGCTATTGTCGGAAGTGCAGCAGAATGCGTGTTCACGCGAGGGGGGAGGATTTTGCAGGGGAGTCGAAATTAGGCACTACACCGGCACAAGCCTTCATGGGTCCCTAAGCAAAATTTGATTTGGGGCCCCCTAATACTTGATAATTTGCTTCCATACCAGACTCATTCCATGTTCTACTCCAGTGGTGGGCAACTATTAGGAGTCGGGGGCCTCATGTGTCATGTTAGACTTCTTTTTAGATAGATTCGTTTCATCAAATTGTTTTTAAAATGACCATAATTAGAACAAAATAGTACAGTATATTGGTTCCCTGTTTTAAGCACTCTATTTGCTATTTAGTTTTGAAGTGTTACTGTAGGGTTTTTTTTGTATTTCTGAAGTCTGAGTTTTATTGAAGTTCTGTAATTTTTAGGAGTGTTACTGTAGAATTATTTTTGTAGTATTTCTGAAGTAATTTTAATGTTACATTTCCATAGTAGTATTTTTTTTAGTATTTCTGTAGTACTTTTGTCGTATTTCAAAGTAGATTTTGTTTGGTGTATTTGTAGTATTTTTGTAGTTTTTTGTATCATTACTGTCAAAACCAGAACAGAAACAGAAATAGGACCCAATCCCGTGACGTTCTCACACAAGCCTTTTATTTTACGGGAAATGGGGAGTCATGCACGTTAGGAAGCCAGTCTGGCGTGGAAGGACAGGAAGCCAGAGACCGATGAGACCGATTCCAATAGCCCGAGTTGATGTCGGAGAGATGGGGTCGATACTGGACAGGAAGGGACAGACAGGTGTGAGAGATGAACATTATTAAGACTGTTTAATGGCTATATTTACACAGATAAAATACATGTATATAGTTTAATTCTACATTATAACGGCAGAGAAAATAACTCACGTCCGACCTGGTCGAAGTCCACAGAGAGAGAGAGGGACGTTTATTTTGCGTCAGAGAGATCAGTGCACACAAGAACATGACTTCAAAATAAAAGAATACAAGATTGATAAACGTACAAAAGATATAATTACACTCATTATTGAAACGTTACTTTATGTGTGTGTGTGTATGAGAAACATTGTTTTTATATTTAGTAATATAAAAACAAGCTAATTACCTTGAGACAGAAATTCAAGAGATTTACATTGAAACCCTGACATTTTCCCCCCTGTTGTTAATCTCGAAGAATTTAAAAAATAGATTGGTAATTACACGGAGAAGCAAAAAAACCTTCAAAAAAGGAAAAAACTTTCTCCCCTCCTCTTGCTGGAAAAACAGGATAAAACAAAAACGGACATAAACATACAAAAATTGGACAAATAAAACGAACAATAACAAAAAGGTGAAAACGTTCAAAAGTGAAGAAAAATCTCCAGCTAAGCAATCGTTAACTCTAAGGTCATTGATGGAGACCGCGAGAATTAAGATAAACAGAATGAAAAGATCCCCAAAATCCTTTTCGAAACTGTAGCATCATTAAGAAACCCAACAGGTTAGTAGCTTTGTGGAGGGGCGAAAAACCTTCGTAAAGGAAAAAATTCCCCTCCTCCCACCTCGTTTCCATGAGGTCGAGAGTGTTTCTTATACTAGAAAACGTAGTAGTAATGAGCGATGGTTAACTATAAGAATCACAGATAAAACGAACAAAAACCAAAACAAATACAAAACACACAAAAAAAAGAACCCTGCCTGCGCGTTAGTCTCCACAGGGCCTAACCCAAACCTGGGTGACTTCGTAAACGGGGGCTAGATTAGCCTTACCCGCTCGGATCTTCGTGTGTGCAATGGGGCGGTTTTCTCTTTAGCTGTTAGGGTTGAGTCCTTTTAGACAACGTTGTCTAAGTCCATGTAAATTGTGTAATGTGTAGGGATCAGAATTTTCCGCGGATCCGCAGATTTCCGCCGTTTTTGAACCCCAAAGTTCATTTCCGTAAATCGTCTAAATTCGATGAGAAAATATTTTGGGGGGGTGAGGTATGATACGTGACTGTTTCATCACCCCAAGTTAGCAGTTAGAGATCGCGAGAAAAATCGGCAAAAAGAAGCGCAGCGCATTAGATCTATAACACACAACAAATAGATCGACTCCTACCATTGGTCGATAGGTTCGCTGATAACCAATCAGCGGAGCTTTTGTTCAGAGCATTGGCTTTCTCAAACATGGCGCTCCTTCCGGTCTTTTCAAACGGTGAAATGAGTGTTTGAAAAAGTAAATATGAAAATACTAAGAAAAGAAGACGAGGCTTTTGTCTCCGAGATTGATAAAGGAATCAAGAATAAATTTAAGTGGTCATGGCTGGAGAAGACTGTCACAGACTGACATGTATTTTCTTTAAGCATGTTCAGTTTGTGCATTCTATTTTCAAATTATTGATGAATGGTTATTAATGTATATATTTTCATATATATTGTTGATTAGTAGCTAAATACAAGGTCCATCTTCATCATCAAAACACAACAACAATGGTGATGGTTGTAACATTGTAATCCCCCAATTGTTTTAAACATCTTAAAACTGAAAAAAATACATGGTTTCGGTTTTGTTGGATTTAATTCATTCTAGTGCAATTTTCACATAGCAAATAAGATAAATGCCGTTGGCTTCGGGTGGGTTTGCCCCCCTGAGCCCCCACCGGGCTCCGCCCTGGACCTGGCCGGGGCCTGCGGCCCCTGGACCCTGGCTATTTCAGCTGAAAATGAAAATCTCCATTCTGATCCCTGAATGTGTAATGTGTGGGAACTGATACCAATGTAGCAAAGCAGTCCGCAAAGTCCAACATTTTCAACAAAACAATAGCAGAAATTGAACAAAACTCCTTTCTTCCCCTGTTTTTGGAGTCTTATTTTGGTACTTTTATGACCACCATTTCTCTAAATATCATTGTGGAGTCTGATACCTATTCTTTCGGTAGTATAGATTAGGGCATTATTGGCGGCTTTGATGCCGTTTTTCATGAGCATGGCAACATTTAAGATCCCCACGCCCCCCTGGCGTGGTGTTGGAAATTCGTGTGGCAGCTGAGATGACAACGGCCTCGATGCGGACGTGTGTAGGAGAGACACAGCTGATGGCGAAAGGACTGACTGAACTACGCCTCTGGTCAGCAGGGGTCACTATCGCCGGTGTGGATGAGAAAAACATAAATGAATACCGTAGAACTGAATATTCAGGGAAAGCTATAGATGGAAAAAAGGATAGAGGGACTTACATTTTTTTTTTATTAATAGTTTATGCTATCCCTATATTTTCCCCCTTGTTGAGACACTTTTGTGGCTCAATTTAAATAAAAAAAACAACAAATTCATTTATAGATTCGTATATTTTCTTAAGTTGTCTTTATATTTATTATAAGTGAAAATCAAAATCCCCACTATACGTTGCCCTATCCATCTTAAGCATTATATCCCAAAACTCCAACTCGAAGATAAACTATTTTTTTTTTTAAATTGTTAGTTCAAAATTTCAAATTTTGCTTTTTCACTAAATCCAGTCACTGAATCAATTTAACCATTATCTTGTCAGAATCATTCACCCTGATTTGAATGATTGAGTGTTTTCTCTTTTGTGGATTGGTCATATTCGAAAGAAATTTTGTATGCACTTTTTTATTTGCATTTTCTTTTGATTTTCAATGTGTTATCTTGCTGTTGGCCATTCCCCTCGAGGCAGATGACCAGAGTAGATTGTTAAATTATCAATTTAGCCCAATAAAACACGTTTTTATTGTTATGATTCACTCTTTGTTTTGCCTTTTGTAAAAATCATAACCGATGTATTATCTTTTCAGTAAGTAAATTTGTTCAAAATAACAGTATTTTGAAAAGAAAGCAGGTAATTCACGCTCAAAGTGAATGATTTTGCCAACAATGAAAAATACCATCCAAAAATGTTCTCTATGTGGGCGATAATCTAATCGTGTATGGTTGTTCTAATTGATTATTGTTAATCAATTTGACAAACATTGTAATTTTGTTATATTACAGCATTTCTTTTGTTTAATATTTTTCTATCCGTCCAAATTTCGTAATTTGAATTTCAAAAAACAGTTAGATGGAGAGCTTATTCAGAAGACAATTTTTCATCAATTGCGGACAGAACTAGGTTTTAACTTTTATTTTACTGAATGTCTCAAAATTTCCCCCCTGAGTTAAAACCCAAGTTCACTATCTATGAATACGAGTGAAATAACACAGCATTTATAAATTTGCAAGATGAATTTATCAATCTTCCTCACGTACATTTACACTTTGTATTAACAAGACTCTATATAACTTCAAGCAGAAGTATTCTTGAATGAAGTTGTGTTTGTCTTTGATTTGCGTATTCCACTTTACATTCACCATTTGAATGTTGCTTTTGGCATATTTTCAAAATGTGTCCAAGTCAAACACGAAATGACTTATTGTCTTTGGTTTCAGTTCAACTGGCTGACAACGAGTGCAGGTATCTCCTGTTAGCTGTCTGAAAAGCAGCTGGGATGTGCTCCATCACCCCCGTGATCTCGTTGTTGATGAGCGCAGCTGGGATGCGCTTCATCACCCCCTTGGCTTTTCTGCTGATAAGCGGCGCAGACAATAGATGAAAAATGTCTGACATTGGCAGCAACTAACAATTAGCCCATGTCCTCTTTTTGACAGGATGATATGCCCTCTTTTTGACAGGTTGATATTCCCTTTGGAGAGTGCATTGACTTTCAGAAAGAAAAGAAAGAGTATTTTGTGGAATTCAGTGGCATTTAAGAGTCTCGTTAATTTTATCGTGCTTACGTACTGGGATGTTCTAGCAAATTAGCCGGATTATTCAATGTCTTAATTTTTTTTCTAAATTTAAGAACTAGTAGACATTATCTTAGTTTAATCAATTTCTATCCATTTATTTCCCGTGCAATTATTTTTAAATTAGCATGATATGTCTCGAAATCAACTAATCCGTTATTTTTATTTCCTATTTCCTTTATTTCCTTCCTCTTCAAGATTGATCAATCTGTTTCTCATTGTCTTCTAAAAATGCTCTTTCATAGACACTGTTTCCTTTTAACTTAACCAAACCCTAAGTCAGTATTTGTTACACATTTGTTTATCATTTGTCAATCGTAACACTCATTCTAAAAAAATTCAGTGTGGAATCAATTTTCCTCCCAGAGGATCCAGTCCTTTGGGCTAAACTTGTCAAAATTACAAACCCTCACACTATCTAAACATCAAAAGTCTCAAAAGATCTAAAAATTAAAAAAAAATCTTTAAAAAAATGCCAAATCGAAATATTTTTGTGTAA